>NW_009223819.1:11768-41370 GCF_000690835.1 Fulmarus glacialis | reverse complement strand
CAGCCAGTTTCTCCAGGAGAATGCTGGGGAACCAGTGTCAAAGGCTTTACTAAAGTCTAGGTAGACAACATCCATAGCCTTTCCCTCATCCACTAAGCAGGTCACCTTGTCATAGAAGGAGATCAGGTTAGTCAAGCAGGACCAGCCTTCCATGAACCCGTGCTGACTGGGCCTCATGCAGAGTCCTGGGCTGAGCTAGGGTGTGTGATGCTTTCAGAGGAAATGCTCCCTTGAATTACATTTTATGAGGTCCACAACAACACGGGTACAGAAAGCCAGAGAGAGAAGTACAAGCAGACAAGTTAGGCATGCACTGATCAGTAAGGCTGTTGTCTGCTCTCGCCAGCAAAAACCAATGTATTGGGTTTTGGAGGGGAACCTGAAGCCCTCAAAAGCAGAATTGCTGGCCTACCAGAGAGCCACTGACACAGCCGTCCTGCAGGGCAGCTCAGAGTGAGAAACAGCCAACCACATGAAGATGTATCTCTCTCACCTATATTATATATATAAAATCACTGTTGTTCTCTCCTATTTTAGACAATTTGCTTGTTGTGAAACAATTGTTATAAATCAGAAAACCATCTCAGCAGCTATTCTAAAATTCACCCTACCAAACATTTGTAGCAGAGTAGTAATATTTCCATTCTCTTTTTCAGGTTTTCCTTTCTTTACCAGAGCAGTTCAGAGTCACACCATCACATGTGTTGTTTTTAGGCTGTGCAGCTTCTCAGTGAACCCAAAGGACCTTCCCAGGGACAAAAGTCTCTTTTGCCAGATTTCCTTCAAGGTCAAAGCACAGAGGTGTAGCCTCCCTCCAACTTGGCAAGGTGTCTTTTACGAGAACCACGGCCTTTGAGAAGTAACATATGATCTGCATTACCTGACTTGAATACCAGTCAGAGCCTTGGAAAATGAGGCTGGGTCACGTATATTTAGCACAGATCCTTGTATTTTGCTACACAGTAAGCACGCACCAGTCACATAAAAGATGATTCCTTGTAATTTTGTAAGAGCCAAAAAATTTCAAGTGGCTGAAACATAATATATGCCAACATAAATATGGTTCATATACCCAAATATTAACTTGTTTTACTTCAAAGGCCCATCATTAGATGGTTTCTTAAAATAAATAGGAAAATTAAATTGAATCCTGATGCTTTTTCAGTATTTAGCCCCCACATCAAATGTACTTAATCCAAAAATTTTAGTTCAGAAACTGGCAGTCATACGGCTCCTCCTGTTCTTGTGGATGCTATTTTTCCAAAGAGTTGCACACAGGTTTGAGAAAAATCAATTATTAAACACATGTCTGCAATTAAGTGTTCTATGAACACTCACCTGCTGCGAGAGATTTTAAAGAAAAATATCGCTGTCCTCATGCTACAAGTGCCCACTGTTCTAAACAGAAGGGCAGCCAAAAATAAGGCGTTGTAGGAGAGGGGAGCTTGTATTTTTATCTGAAAGCTTTTGTGACTTGGGCTAAATTAAGATTGAAAGTAGTCTCCTTTGTGAAGGAAAAAATTACAGTTGTGATATGAGATGAACTAGATAAGCACATACAATAGGCGTACATGGGTAACCTTATTTAGGTGCCCAGGCTAAATGAATTAAAAGAAGTTATCGACACAAGCAGGAAAAGATCATAATGGGAATAGTTCTTGAGCCTGAAAATTGTGAAATTCAGATTTAAATCCCTGCCTTTAACCTTCCCTGTTACATAAGCCAAGGCACAACTGTGCCTCAGCTTCCACTGTAAAACTCGTCTGCTGTTCTCACATGGCTGCTGTCAGGACGAATACACAAAAAATGATGATGTGGCTCAGCTGTTATAACACTGGGAAGAAACCAAGAATGACACAGACTTTCTCATGTTCACGACTGACTTTGAAGTGGAAATAAAGCGGTTTAGAAGACAGAGGTGGCCCGTTCTTATATACACAGCAAGGGTATTTCTGTTTCCTTTATGATCTTGGATGATTGATATCTGTGCATGGATGGATGCCTGCTGGAAGGATACTCTGGTGAAACCCACTCTATGATTTCTCTCCTGAGCATCTGCTGCAGGGCAGGAGGCAAGCCAGTGGGCTCTCCAGCTATCCTTATGTTTTCCTTTCAATATACCCACCATCATTTAAACATGGTTCCTGTCTCTTTGTGATCATTAGGAATATTGTTTGGCAAAATACAGTTTTTCAAACTTGTACTTTTAATTCTTGTATAATTTACAAGTAGGAAGAGCCTGTTTGAGCCTTGTAATAACATTTCTTTAACAACAGCTTTCTAAAGCATCAGTGGGTCTCGGTGATCACAATGCTAATTCATTCCTTATTTCTCCTATTTCAGTTTTATTTCACTAAGATGACAGCACTTTGTAAATGAAACTTTTGTCCTTTATTGCTTGGTGCAAGGTACTTATTAAATAAATGCAAATATGTAAGTGGGGTGTTGGATGCTTAGATACATACACAATTTTCTTTTAATCCAGTGAATGGATCACAACCCTTTCTCCCACCCACTTTAAAAAACACTTAACTGCATCCCAGTCACAGAAAATGGCATTCCAAATTCAACACATTCCTCAGATCGCTCTGAATTACAGGTTACCTAATGTTACCTGCGCATCCTCCTCTCTTGTTTTATGATCTTATTGTTATTAGGTTTTAATGTTTAAGAGATTCCCAACAGCTAGGACAAATGATTCTGCTATTTCAATGCAATTTCAGTGGTTGAGTTTTCCAGCTTCAAGTGTGGTTGTCTGTGATAATCAAATCTACAAACAGTATCTCAAAGCAAGCTGCATTTCTCCTCACCTTCATCTCCTGACTTCCATTAAGTTATTCATAGATACCTTTTGAGTTCGTACAAAATGAAACCAAATAAAGTGAATGATTAATATACAAATCTCTAAGAAGTAGATCTTTTAACATGTTCAATGACCCCTGTAACTTTCAGTAGAAAAATTACATTACAAAAATAATAAAAGCAGTCATTCAGCAGAGGCTGTGATTTTCGCCAAACACTAGCAGGAAATATGGTGAAGTAAGATGCAAGGTACTCATTTCAACAGGCAAGACCCACTGTGCTTTGTTTATACGTAGAAAGTTTAATTGAGGAGAATGCAAGGGTACCTGTTAGGTCAAGTGTATAATTTTATCAGTATTTATAATGACTTCAGCTCAGAAACTCTCATAATCTTTGATTCCTGCTTCTTCACCATCTCAGCAAATGGGTGCTGCTCACAATTCCTAAAGGCTTTTTCCTTTCTGTAAGCCCAGTCTAAAGGCAAAGCCTTGGACAGGACTGAGGTGTCTCTGCAGACATACAGGTGGGAATCTTCACACCTAGACTGGCATTTTCAAGCCCTCTTTTCCCTTTTGCTAATACAGGATTTAGACTTATTAAATCTGATATAAAACATTAAATAGTATTTAAGTCAAAATCGAATACTTTAAAATTTCTTCTTAAAGAAACATCTTAAAACCTCACCTGTCCTGTTTACTTCTGGTCAGTGTCTGGACAGTTATACATAAACCAACCCTACACCAGTACAAACTGGGTATCCACTGTTAAATGCTGATGTTTGGAGAAACCTGCTTATTCCCCAGAAATACGGGTTAAAAGCCGTTAGTTCACTCAAGTGTTAAGGCCACAATTACTGGATATTAATAAACTACAGCAACAGCCTGTCATCATAGTATTGCACTTCAGTAAATTTCTAATTCTGTCTCTTTACGAATCATGGAAATTGTTGAAAGAGTTTAAATGCCTAAAATTAACTGACATGATTCTGAAACAGAATTGTCTCTGGCAACCATCACACAAGGATGCTGTGCAAGTCACTCAGCAGTGCTGAACATTTTGGGTGCTGATTTATTTGTGGAGAGAGTTTTAGGCACTTAGACTTTAGAACTTAGACCGTAACGCAACGGGGCGGTGCTTTCTCTTCATATCATATCTGCAGGGTGCCTACAGATTTTGCACAGAGTGGCAAATTTTCTCCATTATTTTTCAAGGCTGTTGTAATTGCAATGTCTTTCTCAAAGTGCCTGGCTGGCTATCAGTGTGAGCTCCTTTACATCTTAGTAAGAAAATCCCTAACTCTGGCTAATCCCTGTGCTGTGATTGACTCTTGTCCATGGTTGTTTTTTTTTTTTTTTTTTAAAAGTTTTTTGTGTGCCAGGAAAGGGGGAAAAAATAAATCAAGCTCTCTACTATGACACCATTCTTACAATTGCTTCCAATAATTGAAATAACACGTAACTAGAAAAAGAAAAATATGCCAAGAAGTACAAAGCAGTCCTGCATACGACTGAAGAATACTGATTAAAAACAAAGCAGAAAAACAGCCCAGAAAAACATCCTTCTAGAACCTGAGGTCATCTTCATTTCTCCTCCTCTGCTTTTACGTTTCCCTAGAGCACCCGCAGCTTATGTGTGCAGCTTGCCACATATCTTGGGGAAAAGCCAGACCCCTACATATGGGTTTAGCTTTTGATTCTAACTCCCCAGCATTTATACTCAGTATTATACAGAGTAGAAAAACAAGGGAGAGCAGAGAAGCGCTGCTCTAACTGCAGACCTTCCAGCAGCCTCACAGAATGGTTTTCTGCTTTGCTTTAATTTAAAATTGAAACCTGAAGTCAAATTTCCACCTGGTAATAGCTTAAAGGCACTTCCAATTAACTTGGTAATACACACTTTCAGAGTTAATAAATTTTTCAGCCTCTGTGTTTAATACAGTTAAACATTTGGGCCTTTGGCCTTAGACCTTATTTAGCTTGAGAAAGGATTGCAAGGAGACTGCCTCCAATTATCACCATTTACACAACATTCACTTAAGGGCTTTCAAATGCATACACGTAGAACATTCATTTAATCATACACAAAATTCAGTACCTGAATTCAGGCCTCCTCTCTCTTGCACAGAATACATACAAGGGACAAGAGAATAATAATGCCAGCTACTGGGCTCTGAAATCAGTCATCACAAGGCCGCCTGAGGCAGTACGTAACAGCTGTGCCTGCTCCTAGGAACTTACTTTTCCTTCCAAATCTGCATTTTGTTATTTGCAAATTTCTTCAAAACTTCAAAGTTAATAGAGTGTATTGCATAGTGTAAAGAACCCGTAAGATATGCAGGACCAGGAAACAAAGACAGAACTGAAATCCCGTGCTTGAAAAAACATGAAAATTAATTTTGCCAGCATGCCTACCACATTAAACACCATATTCTTTTACACAAATGGATTAAGAGGTTTTAATCCCTCTTTGCAAGCAGCTAGTTCTTGATTCAGCAGTTCAAAAGGCTTTGCCAAGCTCAGGTTTTTCCTCTGCTTTTAAGAATTAAAAGTGAATTTAAACCTTATTTTGTAAGCAGAGAGCATAGTACAATGATTTTAATAGAACTGGGAGCCAGAGTAAGCGACCTCTTCAGAATATCTGTTACTAAAGCAAAGGCATCCCGGGCTCTCCCGAAGGGACCTGCATTTCATTTTAATGCCACTGTACGTTGTTCTGTCCTCCTCCTAGTAATGAACCAAATTTCTACCTCATCTACCTGGTGAGGAGGAAAACTTTCTACTTAATGATAACAAGTGCACTCTGGCATTTGTTACATCAGTGATTTTTTTTTCCTGTTTCTATCAGCTGTTTTATCATGCAGCATCTGTAGTACAGTCTGCAGAAAACCAAGAAATATAATTTCCACATTTAAATGTTTACCAGACTGTAAAAAATTTCAGCAGGTAGCTAGGCACCCGAGCAAAATACTCTCAAAGTGCTTTTGCTCAACCTTACTTGAAATTCCCCAAGAAACAGGAGTATTTCCCCGTTAAAAGGCTTCCTCCAAGTCAGACTCCTTGATAAGCCTGGATGGAGAGGTTCAGCACTTCTGGGAGACACTAGGCAGCATTTTCTTCCCTGTAACAATGTATTTTAGCAGTGGCTAAATGAAGCTCAAAAAAGCTCAAAAGCCATTTGAGCGGAGTTTCGATGCTAGCGCTACCCCCTCCGCCTGGCAGCAGGACTGCGCTGGCAAAGGGCTGCTGAGCAGTTCCAACCCTCCACAGCAGAAAGACAAGAACCAAAAGGGACCGAGGCCACACTGCGCAGCGCCCAGCTGCACGCTGACCTTGGTGCAACCAGTGGCAGAGCCAGGGAAGCTCTGGGAGCCACTGTCTCCTGTCCGTGAACTGCCCCCGAGTTTTCCCAAA
This sequence comes from Fulmarus glacialis, assembly GCF_000690835.1. Lineage (NCBI taxonomy): Eukaryota > Metazoa > Chordata > Aves > Procellariiformes > Procellariidae > Fulmarus > Fulmarus glacialis. The sequence continues at coordinate 35,158 of NW_009223819.1, read as the reverse complement.
ATGACTCTGTGTGTATGTGGAAAACATCTGACTCCATCCAATATATTGGGTGTCCGAACCCCACAGTAAAGAGAACGACTGACACATGCCAGGGGTTTGCAGTTTTACAGTCGCTGCAATCCAGCCCTGCTCCATGCATAAAGCAGGGCAGGTGCTTCATCCCAGGAGGTGCCCAGTCCCCTCAGGGCTTTCTGGTTCAGTGAGAGCTGACTTCTAGAAAGGCATCAAAATTAATCACCTTCATGGTTGCTGCATTCTTGATTTAATTCTTCTAGCATCCATTCCTTGCTATGAATTTAACAGATAAAATGAAAAGCTCTTTTCACTTTAATAACTTTTCTTTGTGTAAATGATCAGGTCAGCCTCTAACTGTTTCCAAACTAAACTCCTTAAATCTCCAGCTACCAGGCATGGCTCCAGATTTGATTTTTTGTGACCTATTACCTGCACCAACTTTTACTTGACTTCACCTGATTATGTATAGAGTTGCAAGAAATGCAGAAAGCCGCGGTCCACATGGAAAAGGTACTGTTTGCCACGCTGTGAAAAGTTGCTGCGGCCACCAGGTCTATCCTGAAGCCCAGAACAATGCACTGGGACCATAAGGTGCTGAATTTGAACTTCCAGAGCTGGCCTGGGACTTGTGTACAGGCTGGAGCATGCACTGAAGAGGAAAGGCTGCGCGCAGGACCTGCAGGACCGGGGAGCCACCCCTGCGGGTGCTTTGTGCATGGGGGCCACTGGGAAACCCAGCACCTCAGCTACTCTGTGGGCTGCATGGCAGTGTGCAGCTCTGAAGGGACTGAATCTGTCTAAAGGAGATATTTCTTCTATGTCATGAATTATCTCTTCCTCCAGCACCTCTGACAATATCTGTGCCTCTGAGAAAAGGGAAAACCAGTTACCGTCACCATTGCAGTAGGTATCTTTGCAAGGCAACATACATTCCACCAAGGAGGTGGTTTTTGACACTGTATTTTAACCTCACAAAGCCAGAAACACTGCCTGCTACCCAGAAACAAACTTCCCTATTTAAAAGCACCAGAAGTATAATCCACACTTGTTTAGGAGGACATGTTCCTTGCTCACCACGGAGCTCTGCTGCAGGTCACGGACCTTACGGTGACATCGACTCCTGCAGTACCTGGTGGGACATGAGCAGACTAAAATTCAACAGAAAGTGGTGGCAGGGAGTTACAGTACGTGACCAAACTCAAAGAAATGGGCATCCCTGACACACGCTTTCGGGCTGGTTACCCTTCAGCAGCTGCCTTCCCTGTGAAGACCTTACTGCTCAGATCACACTCAGAGTCATGAGCCACACGGGTTGGCAGAGTGCCTAAAAAGTAATGTTTACCAAGCTGGCATTAAGCAGGAGCTCAGTACAAAGACTGGGAATGTCTATGAACAATGAAAAGCACCCAGGAACTCCTGTAATTTTTCTTTTTTGTATTCTCTCAGGCATCTTAACTCAAGTATGTTCTTTATTATTTTAGTCATGACCTACTCAAATAGTTCTGGATTGTCCCTCAACCCAGACCTCCAGCACCTTCTTCCACACTTCTCCTCACATCAGCAGCAAGTCCCAATTTCATGCAAGATTCACACAATCGCAGAGGGTAGCCAGGAATTGTGAGCGGCTATTCCACTGTCGACTCCTTGCCATACATTCATCAAGATAAGCCCATCAGGGGAGAACCCAAAACTGGCGATATCAGCCCTCACACTGACTTTTGCAGCCTAGAAAGATGTTTGTCCCCAAATCTGAGACTCACAAATACATGGAAGGCTGCAGGTGCCACGAGAGAGCAGTAAGCAAGTACGCTGCTTACGGAGATTTGCTGTACTTAGTGCCTGTGTCACTTACTTTCATTCTCACTGCTAGACAAAACCATCATATGCTACAAGCTTAAGGGACATGCACCATGCACAGAGATGTCAAACCTGCAAGGTTCAGCTTGCTTTTAAGCTCTTTGTGGAGACTACACAGGATATATTCATAATAGAAAACAGATTTGTCTTTTAGAGTGCTGTGTCTAAGTCTCCCTGACCCATCCTCACTCTGTTGACCGAGTCCCAAGGTTCCTGGCTTCACACTCGTTCTGCTGAACTAAAATCCATACCAGCAAAGAGGATGACAAGCTACCCCAATGCGAGCTAACTGCGCTTCTCAGGTTTTACATGCGTAAGAAAGAAGGCAGTGTTTCCATCTCGGGGATCTGACATCCCAGTGTATTTTGTGAAGGACATACACCAGGGCGAAACATAAATCTGTGCGTGAATCTGAAGCTTGAAAGAATGGCAGCCTTACTTACCTACTGCAAGTCAGTGCATCGCTAAATCATAACACAGCCTAGAAAGAACAGGAAGATGAGACAAAAGAGCCTGTCCAATTATACCTGCCCCAAGTGAATTTTATTAGTCGCTCAGCTCTATTAACGCTGAGGATAGCATACCTGTATATAGGCAAATGGATCTTGCTTAAGAATTACCCATGCAAGAATAATCCCCTGCCTATCATGAATCTTTGATTTTCATGTTATGTTTTAAAGACTGACTTGAAGGTAGGTGCCTGCCAACTCTGCCTGTGTTCTCCAAGAATAAATGTTTATCAAAAGGGGGTTCCCCATTTGCTGAGTTGGAATTAGTTACACCAACAGGGTATCACACGGGTTGCTGCCTGTCATCGTTATCAAAGAGGAATTTGAAATAGAAACACTAAGCAGGAGAAACCGAGCACTGGAGCCTGTCAGAGCAAGCGTGACATGGGACAGCCAAAACATACAGGCACAGAGGGCTGGAAGGGGCTCCCCGAAGCGGAGTCCTGTCCCTGGGCCTTGCAAGGGCTGCACTGCACAGCCGCTTTTGTAAATGGATCACACACTGTCTTAACATAGGCTTGAGTTTCAGCCACACTTCTCTTACTGGAAAACTGTTCCAAATTGATGGTCACGGAAACATCGGCTGGAAAACAGACTGTGGTTTTTAGAGTTATTTGTTGTCAATTATACCCACTTGTTTGTATGCTAACATGATCCTTTAGCTGAAAAGACTTCCATTTCGTCTCTGTCCCTTTTCTCTCTTGTCCCCAATGTATATCTTGGATCATTTTTACCCCCCTTCTTAACAGTAGTAAAATGTTTTTTTTTTTTATATATCCCCCATGAGACTTCACAGACTAAAGAGCTCCCCTTAAAAGAAAAAAAAAAAAAAGAAAAAGAAAAAGAAAAAAAAATAAAAATACTGTATGTTGATTCTCACAAGGTTTCTTTGAATTCTGCTTCATACTCTCCATAATACTTAGTCCCATTATCACCACCATCTTATTGAAAACCAAGAAAAAGCATGCCTTTGGGTTTGGGCATCTTGAGAATATCATTCATAATCTTACGATCACCTTTTCTTCCCTTCCCCCCCCCTTTTTTTTTTTAAAGTTATGCAGCTGAATATAGTTTTTGTTCATTCTTCTATATAATTTAAACCGTTCAGTTTTAGCTTAATTTGTATGATCACATCTACAATGTCCTCATGACATACCATTTCCAAGTTTCAAAAAAACTTGCAGTTCTGTAGGTCATGTGCAGAAAGTGTTTGTTAGCAAGACTGCTTGGAAACCTCCACTTGCACTTTCATACGCAAGTGCATGTCCAAATCCATGGTTTAACCACGGTTATGGAAAGAACAAAATTTTATGTGTAGCTAGCCAGAAGCCTCAAAAGCATGTTTATTGTGCAAATGAGGAACTATGCTGTAGAGTCATACAAAACATGCAATTCAGCTGTTGTTATAATATAACCTCAGATAATTAAAAGTGAGATAAAGGTAGAAAAGCAGGAGATGAACTGCAACCGGGAGAACAAGCCCACCAGCACAACAGCAGCTGCCCACATTCTCAGTGCTTCGACCGTAAAAACAAGGCTGACAACACAATTTGCAAAGTGCTGAAATCACCCAACAGCACCAGTCGTAATCTTAGATGCACATTTCCTTCAGCCAAGCATTTTCCCACTATTACTGGTGATAAAGCTGACATATGAATTAAAGGTTTGAGAAAGGGTGATGACAGTACAGAAATTAATCACACGTTAATTTTAAACTTCCAACTGTCTTGGCGTTGTGAAGCCATCACACACATCCTGGAGAGAAGTGACACACTGGTCCACCACAAGGAAATACAGCCTCCAATTCCAGGTGACTGCGTCTTAAAAGCTATTAAGTGTTTTCATGAGTTGCATCAAATCACATTTCAGGGGCCAGTGTTTAAAATTTCAAGTATTAGAAAGCCCCATTCAAAGTATTATAAATTCAGCAGTGGCACTGCAGCAGACAGGGATTTATCTTTCAGACTGCTGCGATCATTATTAATAATATTACCAGCCACTTTTGTTTTGCTAATTTGGTGCTTCACCTACGAATAAGCGAACTTCACGAAATAAATTACATAGAACAATATTAGTGTTTTTGTTCTTACTGTATTAACAGGCATCCAGTATGTAATTCATCCACAGCGGTTTCCTGAGTATATCCTCGCTGCACATGATGCCATTAGGCATTGATGGGCTGGCTTGCAACCAAGCACACCCTTTACGGACTCCCTTCTGGATGGCAATGCAGTTGAACCAGTTAGGAAAGCCAGCGCAGAAGGACAGCAGTTCTCTAACACAGACCTAGAAACTCCAGAAAAAACCCAGAAAGGCCTTTCCAATTCTTATCTCCTTCTTGGATGTGGGGATTTGGGGTCTTTTTTTCTTTCTTGAACAGATCAGTCAGAACGCTGATGGCTAAAATTAAAACAGCTTAAATTGAATGCAGGACTCTGTCACACGTTGTCAAATGTGCTACAGAAAGGGAGGAGGACAGAAGCAACTTCATTAGTGCTTCACTGCTGTCCAAGTGCGAGTTTGCAGTTGCATGGGAAAGAAGCCTGAATTTAGGCAAAACATATTCTTTTAGACCCCTTCTCTCTTCCAATTCTTTGCTCATAATTTTATTGAGGAAACAGACTTCAGCCGCATGGGACATCTGCTCTGTAATTCCTTTTACAGAATTCTGAAGTTTCTTTAAAATACAGGTTTGTTGCCATTTTGGCATGATTTAAAGAGACTGACTGTATCTAAATGACTCAGAAGTATCGCAAACCCTTTTTTTTTTTCCCCCTTCTCTTTTTTTACATTGAGAAGCCCATTCCATTTATGAAAGAAACAAGGAAAACACTGCATTAGGAGTTTTAAAAGGGCCATTATCTGCAGGAAGCTGTAGCAAAGCAGTAATAGTGTCACTCACTTCCTAGAACTTGCTTTTTCTAGCCTTCTATTAACTTTCAGTATAAAATCAGAGAAAATTATATTAACAACTTCTTAGCCAGTATATTCTAAGTAAATACTTGATGCTTGCAGTTGGATTTTCAAGTTCTTTAACTTTAGGAATTTAAGAGAAGGAGACAAGTGGTTTTGTTTCTATGGTTTTTCATTAATTCTTGGTGACAAACAGCCAAGACCATGCAGCTGAGATAACTGCTCTCTGAAAGGGCAAGATATCCATTGCTCCAAAGGCAGCTCAGCTCTTCCCACCTGCCACCGAGTGTCCAGAACGTGCTCTGCTTACCAAACGTGACACACTGAACCCCGATTTCCAGTGCTATAGGCCAGGCTGAAAACCAAAGCAAACATTGCAACAAGCTTGACTGTATCTCCTCTGACCTAAACAAGTGACAACTTACTAAAATATTCTTGTCCTAGTGCTGTGGTTTAACCCCAGTTGGCAACCAAGCACCACGCAGCCGCTCGCTCACACCATTCCTTCCGGTGGGATGGGGGAGAGAATCGGAAGGGCAAAAGTAAGAAAACTCATGGGTTGAGTTTTCTATAATTTAGTAATTGAAATAAAATAAAATAAAATAATAATAAATTGTAGTGAAAAGGAAAACAACAAAAAAGAGAGAGAGGAACAAAACCCAGGAAAAACAAGTGATGTAACCACTCAACACGCACCGACCGACGCCCAGCCCATCCCCGAGCAGCGGCCGCTGCCCCCCGGCCAACTCCCTCCAGTTTATGTACTGAGCGTGACGTCATATGGTATGGAATATCCCTTTGGCCAGTTTGTTCTGGCTCTGTCCCCTCCCAGCTTCTTGTGCATCTCTTCGCTGGCAGAGCATGGGAAGCTGAAAAGTCCTTGACTTATATAAACACTGCTTAGCAACAACTAAAACATCAGTGTGTTATCAATATTCTCATAGCAAATCTAAAACACAGCACTATACCAACACTAGGAAAAAAATTAACTCTATCCCAGCCGAAACCAGGTCACCTAGTTACTTGAAGAAAGTGAGTGTTTTCAGTTGTCTTCTCACTAGTACACCTGCAAAGGATGGAAAAATACATGATACAAATAAAAGCTGGAGCAGACGTAACTGTCTTCATGGAGCCTGGTACCACTTCTGCAACAATACAGGAAAGGAAAGGAGGACAAAGGAAACAATTTTCTTCAACTGTTTATGGAAAAGACATTGAATCACGAAAGCATAGTTGGGAAGGGACCTCAAGAGGTCTCCAGTCCAACCTCCTGCTTGAATTGGGACCCTCACCAACACTAGATCATTTGAGCAGTGGTGTTGTCTAGCTGAGCCTTGGGAAGCGCCAAGGATGGAGAACCGACCACCTTGTTGAGCAGCCTGTTGCAGTGCTGCTCTACCCTCCAAGAGGAAAAGCTGTTCCTAACACCATCTGATCCCCTATTTCAATTATGAATAGTGAACTTCAACACAGTTTCCTCCATCTCTGCATCTCATCTCTACTAAACTTCTTTATCTATTATGACAGCTATTGAGCAACTGGATGACTAAAGATGGCAGATACCACGACTGTATGCATGCATCTGAGCGCATGTTTAAATAAACAAAACCACTATTTTCAAACATGGCTAATCACCACATCAGTAGACTTATTAATGGGATTCCAGGACATGGTTGAATGCATGTTGCAAGCAGCAGGGACTGGCTTCAACAAACACAGAGCTCCATTCCAACCGTATGTCTCAAAGATAAAAGAAAAATTAGAGTGCAATCAAATGCAGTGGATTAAATAACAAAAGAAATTAAACAAATGGACAATGTTTCATCATATACATTCTGTGCACACACACACACACCCTGCCACAGTTTTGAGTATGTCAAGAGTTTATGAATCATAGAATAATTTAGGTCGGAAGGGACTTTTGGAGGTCATTCTTTCCAAACACCCACTTAAAGCAGGGCCAACTTCAAAGTTGAGTCCAACTCTGAAGCTGGATCAGGTTGCCTGGGTCCCTGTCCAGTCAAGCTTTGAGTATTTCCAAGGACGGACATCCCACAACCTCCCTGGGACTCTGATACAATGTTTGACCATATTCATGGTGGGCAATTTTTTTTTTTTTTAATCATCATATATTACCACTATTTCCCATGTTCCAGCTTATGTCTGTTGGCTCTCATCCTATCACCACAAACTTGCCAGAAGAGCCTGACTACTTCTGTTCTGCACCCTCCCATTGGGCAGTTGAAAACAGCAGTAAGGTCTCCCTTTAAGGCATCTCATCCTAAGGCTGAACAAACCCAGCTCCCCCAGCCTCTCCTGGTACACCTGGTGCTCCAGAGCCCCCTCACCAGCTCAGTACCAGTGTACTGCGTGCTCGTGTACACCAGTCCATGATGCTGCAAATCCTTTCCTCGTCACCTCCTCAGAAAATGGTATTCTTTGCTACCTGCCTTAAACAGGAGGGGCTGCATTTAGGAGTCAGTCTCCCTCTCCTACCTTTCAGTTCGTGCCTCAGAGTTCATAAGCATCTACAAGCTATCTGCTGTAAGCATAAAGTATGACCATCGTTAATGAAAGGTGACTTCTTACAATACCTCCAAGACCATATGAATGGTGCAGGATATCAATCTGCAAATTTGTCTCCCTTACACAGAAATATTACTTGACTAGCAGCCACAGCCCTTCCAAAATTAACTCCATTTACAATTATTTCAAATGTTTTCACATCTTGCAACACTAGCACAGGGAATGGCAAGCCCCTGAACGCTGTCATTCCCAAGTACCTGGTGCTTGTCATACTCATCACACCCCTAGCTAGACAGCCCATCTTCAATTAATTTTTTTAATCAGATTTCCACTATTTACTTCCCCCTCTCCCCGTCGGTTGCGAGACAAACAGTTGTTCTGCTGCGCTTGTTGACGCTTGTGAAGTGCACCACAAAATGTGGGGGTATCGTTACTCTTTCTGAATCATCGCATGCCGGCACTCTAAAAGAAAAGCAGTTCAATAGAGCTCCTGTTACACAGGACTGCTACACGACCAACGTTAAAACACTTTCAAAGACACTTCCCACTTCCCACTTCCGTTTCAACACATCACCTCCATTTACATTCAGTTATTATGTTAGTCTATGTACCAAATGAATCCCAGTTGCAACTTCCACTAAGTAATGAAGTAACTGAGCATTTTAGAGCCACAGAAAAAAGATTTTGCCTTTTTTGGATATTCTAAACCAGCCCTTTGTCACTGCAAAAAGAGAGCTTGACATCTGAGACATAAAATGCTCAAAAGCAGGCTGTATCAGTTAATCAAAAGAGAGTGATGACTGCAACAAACTTTACGAGTTCTGACATGGCAAAATGAGAGCAGGAGACCACTATCCCAGACTGGCGATTCCATTGACTTTTTACATTACTATGTTTCTATTTATTTTTAACTGTTCATAGACTATCAATAGCCATGCAGTGAATAACAAGAGCAGCAGCAGCATGTACAGCCCACTGTTGTCAAGCCTCCATTTTCAGGAAACCGCCTTCAGCCACTCCCCAGTCCACTCAAGGTGACCGTGGAAGCACGAGAAGAGCAGGTTCTGCTGCCAGCAGCAATCACAGCAGACAGCCTTTTTCTCTAACCCCAGAATTACTTTAACTTTGTCCATAAGAACCTAAACTATTTAGACTCTGGCACCATCATAAGAACTTAATGCCATGGGAAATATATATTCTATATGTATTTTATATAAACAGATCTTTCTTCTTGATTCCTCAAGTGCTCTTTCACTTTCCATTGTATCCAGCTCTTACAGACATTCCTAATTCCCACTTACACGCAGGTTCAAGAGCTAATTCATGGACACCGAGGAGTAAACGTTCAAAACCCCATTTGTTACCATCAGATCTCTTGGTATCAACAAAGCAGGTGAGCAATGAGAACCAGTTACTGGTTTCTCACTCTTTACACACAGGGCACGTGACGTTCTTGTTCTTGCCAGTTTGTCAAGCAGTAGTGTTGCTGGCCTGCTAACCTCAGCATGGAGGAGATTTTAGAGAAACATCTGGAGGAGGATGCACTGACACAGGTATTAAAACAGCACCAACAAACCCAAAACATTGCTCTATTTTTTCTCCCCGCTTTCAGAGAAACTGCATTTAATGGTCACGGCTCTAAACTCCTCCTTGAAGAGGCTGAACTATTACTACTTATCAACTTGATAAAGCCACTTTGCATGGCATAAGGGGAAAGCTTAGCACTTTGTGTAACACGGAGCACCAGGAACAATGAAACCTTTACGGAGGCTTGTGTTCAAGCCAGCAGATAATGATTAGACTGACAAGGACTCAAGTCTGAGCACTGACAAGAAGAGAAACTGTCAATGTGTAACCATCAACTGTGGTCAGAACTCCGATTTTCTCCCGATAGTTCTGAGATCTCCAAATGGTAACATGAGGCAGAATTAATGAAATCTATCATTTGCTGGAAGGGTCCTCCTTGATTAGCCATCCATCAGAGTGTACAGGTATCGGTATTTGCTGTTCTCTCGCAATGGCTAACTATTCGCTCCTTGGAAGATGGAAGGGGCTTTGCAGAGACAGCGGAAGTGTCCATCTGCAATCTCTAGGTAATAACCTACGTGCTGGAGAAGGACATATGTACCTTGCTTGCCTGGATCCCTAAGACAACCTGCTTTTTGTGGTGCAAGTGAAAGGGTTATTAAATCTTTCAGGTGGAGAGAAATGTTACCAAGACTAGCAGAGCAGCTAAGGTTTAGCCTCTTTGAAGTTGAGCCTGGGAGCTCAGTCTGAGAACCAGCTGGCTGGAGAGGGAGCTGACGGAAGTGTTCAGGCTGGGCAAATCCTTTTCCTCTAGTGCTTAAACACCTAGGACATGGCACAAAAAAGGGCCTTTCTCACCTGCTGCATCTTCCTGGAGAAGGAATGAGCAACTGTCAAGAAACATGCCCTCTCAAAAGAAAAACATTAACTGTAGAAGAAGCATAATAGCTTCACTGGAAGGCAGGGAAATGAGGGAGCCTGTTCCTAGCAATACTCTTTCAGCCACGGGAATCCCACCCCTGCACTGAGGGAGCTTCTACCCTGACAAGTCATTCCATCTAGTTTTAAGGTCAGCCACTAGAGACAGAAAGCCTACCCACAGTGTGCAGCTAAACACAGTAACTAACATCCATTAGTTGAAGAGCACAGAGCAGCAAGGCAGCAGGCTCTGCAGGTGGGAGGGATGAGGAGGAGACAGGCTGGGCCCACTGCCCCTCCTGCATCTCTGGGGAGAAGGGAACAGGAGATATACTGGGTGCAGTAGCAACCCCAGACAGCTAACACAGTCACAGTCTATTACCTGTATATACAGAGAAGTGAACAACAGCTCAAGGTGCAACAACCAAGGTGCATTAGTTGTATAATCCTCTGAATGATTTCCTATCAAGTCAGTTGTTATCTTCCCATATTTTGCTTATGTTTCTAATGGAATTCAATGTCCCCAACAGTAAATTGCATCATGTTGGACTGCAAGCGTATACACACTGTTTTCAGCAATACTGCTAGGAAGTGTCACAAAATCTGCTTAGTGTTGGAAGCCTTGGCTACCCTGTGAAAGCAAATGAGCAGCACAAAAAACACGCAACAACTTCTCCAGCTACTTGGGAGACAGTTCATGTGAATGGTGGTTGAAACTACTGGAAGGGGGACTTTCACAGAGAGTCTAAGCAGTCAGGAAAGGCTGGATGAGAATGGAGGAAAACAAGGTGACAACAATAATGAAATGAAGTTTATGCTGCTTAGGAAGGAAAGAAGGAGCAGTGGCAGCAGGGATGGGGAGAACATGAGAACAGCCTTCAAGGATCTGGAAAGAAACTGCGAGATGAAAACGGAACTTCTTCTTTTTACGTGTCATGTGAATGGACATGAATTCATAGTCACAAAACTGCTGAAAGGGAGTTTAAGGCTAATATGTTTGGGGTAAACTCCTATACCATACTCCTATGGTATAAATGTACTGACAGTTAAACACTGGAACAGCTTGCTGAGGAAATGGTGGGCTCTTCTCTCACCAAGTTAAGAACACGCTAGACAAACATCTGTTGTGAACAGCTTAGAGCAATCCCATCTGAGTAGAGAAAGGAGGGACGAAATTCCCTTCCGCCACTATTTGCTACGAGTAGAAGTCTTCTATTCCTTTTCAAAGCTCAAGAACCCTAGTTTTATTTCAAATTTTGCAGAAAAGTTTAGTCATGGCCATAGCTGTAACCTCTGGGCTGCAACATACCTGCAGGGGGACAGCAAACAAAGGCTCCTGCAGATACAGGGCTGCCAGGTACTCCCGTGTCCCTTTGTTCCATGGGGATGAAAATATTTGGCAAATGATGCCCTCATATTGTCAGGTATTCTTTTATCAGTTTGACCTGCTCCAGAAGATGACAGAGCCCCAGCCCTGAGCCAAGCGAGCCTGCAGAGCCCTCCGAGCTGACCTGCGTGCTCAGCAATGCCCCTTGCAAAGGGCAGTTCTGCATTGAGCCTGTGGGCACATCTGCAGGCAGCCTGCCTCCCGCTTAAACAGACCGCAGCCAAAACAACCTCAGATTTATGCTAGGTTATACGAACAGTTTATGAATTCACAGCACTGTATCAGAACTACTAAATCTATAAACTACACAGGTAAAACTCCTGAGCAGCATAAGACATTATTGGGCTGGAGGGAAAAAATTTCTAATGCAAGGAATCACATTAAGGCTTCCCTGTATTTTAAAAATAAGCATTTAAACCAGTAATATTTTGGACCACTCATTTACTGATTATCTTAAAAATAAAGTACCTATCATTTTAATTTAAAAACAGCAATAGCTTAACCCTTTCAGGCCTAGTAACTGGATTTTCCACAAGCTTACCGCCACTGTTTTTTTTTTTTTAATACTCTTGTGTTCAACACAGGAGCTACTGAAAAGGAAAAAGCTCCTGCTTTCAAGACATTTAGACAGACAAACTTTGTCTAGGTATACATTACATGTCTGAAAGACATTCATAGCACTGCAGGTCTCAAACTTTGTTGTTCTTGTTGGTTGGTTGATTTGTTGGTTAAACAATCATGGAAAGCTTAATGAAAAAAAATAAATTTCTGAACAGCAGCTTTCTTAACTATCTGTTTTAAACCAGATAGCAGCAAAAAAAAAAAACCAAAAACTTGACTCTGCTACCGATTCCTTCTGTTTGAACCCCAGCAGTATTATTTCGTACCCAATCAAGGTGGCATGCTACACAAAATGGTGCTGGCCTCTTAACACTGCTGCTCTGCGTGAAGCCCTGGAAGGCTGCTGCAGAAAAAGAAAAACCATTTGATTAAGTCTTCTTAACCATAGCGGTGGCCATCAACATATGAAGAACTCCATCTGTAGGAACTCACACTGCCCACATTATTGCTTGTTTTTAAGGCTGCTACGGCATAATCTCGGTCTCTGGATCGATTTGGGTTTGCCCCAAACTCGGGTACTTTGATCTGAATGAACCAAGGGCAGCTTCCCATGACAGCGAGCAGCAAAGGCCTGTCACCTGCAGTGGCCAGGACACGACTCCCTCCCACTCATGCCTAAGGAAGGGCTCCCCTCTCACAGTCCTCCGAATCCTCCACAAAAGGCACAGCAGCATCTGCTTTTTGTGATTTTGTTAGAGTAGCCATGTTCTCTAAGCAGTATTTTCGTGAGGCTAACTCAGGGCCTGTTTGCTACTTGGTGAAATTCCCAATATGACCTGGATCTATTTAACTTTTAGCATAGCAAAAAGACCAACACTGTAGTGCCCCGAAGTTCTGACCTGAGACTAGAGCTTATTATTCAATCAGGAAAAGAGGGCGAACATGAGGACAGCCAGTTCTCCAAGATGGAACTAAATCAGAATTATAACAAAATAGGGTTGGGGTTTTTGTCCCATGTAAGAATCCATGGTAACAAACCTGCATAAACGGTCAGCGAAGGTAGATGAAAGTCAGCACTGTCTAATTTAAGGTAATGCATTTTGTAGGGAATAATTTGAACCAATCATACACTTTTCTGGATTCTAAATTAACTGTAACCACTCGGGAAGGCACTGGACATAACTACCTAAGCAGATGTTTTCAGTGAGCTGCTCAGCACAGGCACACTCATAAAAGGAAACTAAACATTAGGAAGTGCATAGAAATGGATATGGAACAATATAAAAATACACTGTTGGAAAAAGGCAAGAGAATTTTTAAGGCAAAATAATCTAATACCTGCATCAACTGTGACTTTGCCCTTGGACGATGGGGTTGACAAAACTCTAGAGAACTGTCTCTGAGAAAAGACTGAGCTGGGTGCTCCTATTTCGTACTTGCAAGAGAAACAGTAGTTCAACTGAATGTAAAAGTGATAAATTCAAAACAGCAAGTCTTTTGTTTTAATAGCCACACAACAGATAATTAACCTCTAGTCAGCAAGGTGCCCCAGAGCAGCAGCAGAAGCAGGAGACTTGGAGAATCCCCTTACAGGACAACAGCTTAGGGCAGAAATGGCATTAATCAATGACCTCACTGTACTCTATAATAGATGCATATTAATATTCATAGATTTTCAGGACTGAATGGTCCACTCTATCATCCAGTCTGACCTCCCTTCTGACACAGGATGTGTTTTAGCCAGCTCCTCCAGCCTCTGGTCCTTGTTAGGCTTTTCTCTGCTAGGTCAAAAGAGGCTGCTTTAATACGAACTAGCTCCCCGCTGTAATACAGAGACTGTAAGGAGGGTGTAATGCAAATTTTGGCTCAGCCAGATCTGGTGATAAAGTACTGACCTGAGATCTGAGTGTCAGGAATGAAATAAACCCTACAGTTGTGTCAAATAATCCAAGAGGCAGGAAATGGAAAACGCTCTCCAAGCGCCTGCAGTAGGTCAGGAAATCACATTCTCGGTCCTTCTCCAGACCCCTCGTTTCAGGCTGTCGCTGCACTTTTATGAGGCCACCCGCAAATGCAGTGTGGGGCTTTGCATGATGCAAGTCAGCAATATTTTAATGTTACAGATGATGGAATCACACCACTCCCCATTAGCTAATGCTTTTGGAATGGCAGCATGTTCAAGCCATGATACGTTTTTAATCAATTCTGGACCAAAAATACCCAGGAAACAAACAAAAACTTTTTTTAAAAAAAATTATTCTCACCTCTTTGACACTGAAATCAAAAAAGGAGGATTTGTATTTCTAATTTTAACAGGATTCAGCTTTTGGGTGACCCCTTCCTGGAAAAGGTTAGTTCTCACGAACTGCATAGCTTAAATATGGCTCAATACAAGCATTAAGATCCAGCCAAAAGGGATCCTTTCATAAAATAAGAACCTGAAACTTAGTATTTTATTTTTAAAAAGTATCTAGTTTCCAATGGTTTCTATCTCATTATGGGTTTTATGGAAATGAAGAGCAGCAATTCCTTCTCTGATGCACTTCTTCAGACTGATACCTCTGTGGCAGAAACTGTTCAAAAAAACCTCTACTTCCCTGTTTAAGAGCTAAGCAGTAACTGAAGCCCCTCCAGTGAACTCCAGGGAAGGAGGGAAGAGAGAGCGAGGTTCATTCCTGTATCGCACCCCAGAGCTGCAGAGAATCTGCACCCACTCCACCACCTCTACCCCTGCGCCCAGCAGCGGTAGGAACCACACACTGGGACATCCAGCACTTTTACACCTCTTAGTCAAGAACAAAACCAGCCACATTTACATTGTCAAAGCAGATTTCCTGCCAAAGCAGCAGAAACAGCATCCTCAGATATTAATGACAGCTGATGGATAAATAAAGAAAAACAGTATAGTACTTTAAAATGCGAGCTCCCCTCTGGTGCCTGATCTATAGGTCTGCCTTCCATTCCCTGAGCCAAAGCAGAGAAAACCCTGCTGGACTCAGACAGGACGCAAGTCCATGAAAAGCACTTGGTCACGACAATGTACAAACAAGCAAGTTATTGCACCGCTGCACTTGTTTCCCTAAACAATAGTCTTGTCAATGAAAAAACCTAAGTTTCAAGAAGCACAGGCAAAATTCAGTTCAGAAGGGCCTGGAACAGGTCAAGTCTGACCTCCAAAGTAGCAACTGAGTTCTGCTCATCGGGGCCCACTGCGCAGGGAAACCCCCTCCTCTTCAGTCTGCTGCCTCTGAAATGCTGAACTTTCTCTCCAGCTCACTAAACAACGTTGTAAGGCAAGGGCTGCAGCGCATACTGCCAGTTCAAGAATATATTACCAGTATTGGAATCCATTTTAATAAACAACAACCATCTGCCCCCAGAACTACAGATGCTCAAAAACGCAGTTTAAGTTAAAGGGCAACCACTTACGGCAGAGATTCATGGCGTGGAGAAGATCAGTCTTGGCACTGTGGGGGGATAAAGGAGCAAACAGTAGCAACACCAAACAGTGGGGTTCCTACAGAAGCTACAGGCTGGACTAGCTGAAGTATTTAAATAAATATGTATAGGGTATGTGCATCATGAAGTGCATTTATGTGCTTTATGTGGAGAGATCCTGAGTATGAAACTTGTGTCCTCCTTCAGGAGATCTCACTGGGCTTGCTGATTTTTCTCCTACTACTGTTGTGCAGTGAAGGAGTTCATCAATATGGGAAAGAAAAACTTCAGTCCTGGAGGCAGCATGAGCAGAAACCCTTGACAGCATTAAGAAGTCTATAAATCCCATACTTTCCTAGCCAGAGCCTTCCATTACTTTTATCTGTTACATTCGTTATAGTAAAAAATGTTGAGGTTTAATCTCTGAGTGTTCACTTCTCTGTTTAAGCTCCATACAGACCCTCCTAAGGCTACAAGGGGGGAAAAAAAGGATCCTTGCATCTGTGACAGACACTGAGTGGTTTCTTCAATGCTGGCAGGAGTCAGCACAGACGGGCAAGATGATGCTGCTACTCCAACAGAGCTAGCATGAGTCTGTACCCGGGAGCCACAGGACTACAGCCTGGCACCTGCCCTCCTTCCTCCTCGGAAAACACCAAGGCTTTAGGAAAGGGCTAGAGAGAGTCAGCTTAGGTTCCTGAGCAACACCTCTACACAACTGAATAAAACTAACAAACCCTAAGATGCCATGAAAGCCCACAAACTATTTAAATTATGTCGACCAACAAGAAAGCTGGCATCATTTTAAGGGGAAAAGACAGCAGGTAGAGTCTCTTCAAAAGCAACACTCCTAAAGTCGGCAATCCACAGTGCATTTCACCTATGCATTATCATGGATTATCAACAGTTTGGTGAGCTTTCTCTCACTTTGGACAAGTCTGCAAACAGGGGCTCTGTTAAGAGAAATCAAGTACACAGAACAGAGGAGGCTTCACCTGCTCGTGCTACTCCAGTGGGTAGGAGGCAGGCAACTGTGCTCTACCAGGAAGCTTTGTTTGCTTGTTCAAAGGGGCAACAAATGTGTCCTGGTTTACAGAGAGGGCAGAAGTAGTTAGTACAGGACATATTCAGCCGGACTTTCCAATAAAAACCCTTTACCAGTACAAACAGGGCTTTTGCAACTTCAGACTCTGGTAGCCAAACCTTTTTTTAAAAGAACACAAGAGTTTCAACCTGTGTAGAGCTCTAGACTATATTAATAGCATGAAACACTTCTTCAAAAAAGACAAATCAAAGATATTTTATACAGAACGAATAATATTCTATATACACTCATTACATGTGCTGGATGTGCTTTAAAAGTATAATTCTGCCATACTGATTCTTTTTGCAGCCACTAAATAATTTGTTTCAGGCTGAGATGTGCTGTGCTCAGTTTCAGCACATGGCACATTACAGACAGGTCATAAACATGCCAAAAAACCCAATTTCTGCAATTGTAGAGCGGATTTTGTAGTACCTTCATTTCCCACCTCTGCTGCTTTCGCCCTCCCCGTTAAACACACTTTACAGCTGAGCTCCATCACAACCCACCAGCAGCCTTGTCCCAGTCCTACTCTCTGCAACATCTTTACAGCCATGTTCAGCAATGCAAGCAGCCCACACCAGGGCTCTCCAAGCTGGAGAAGTCATGGTGACGGGTCCAACTGCCATTTCCAAACAGCCCAAGCCACCAGTGGTATTTCTGGAAATGCAACAGCCTCTGTCTCACAAGCGAGCAACGCTATCTTGGGTTGAAGAACCTGCAGTAGAAAACTTAAAAACATGGACCAAGGACAGATCCTCTGGAAAGGACAAAATCATCCAAGCTAATTCCTTTTAGCTGACTTTATCCTCACATACACACTTGTTGCACAAAGCCGTAACCGAAGTTGCCAGAACAAGCCTACACTGGACTCCAGTGCGGGACCAGGGGGACGCAGCTGCCGCTTCTGAGCGACCTCTGCCACCTCCCAAAGCACAGCTCCCCGCAGAAACCACAGAGACCAGTAAAGCTGACACCCTGGGGCTCAGAAGGGAATCAGATATTTAGCAAGATTATGCTATCTGCTAATCTGATTAGCCCCAGAGACTGCAGATAAACATAACAAAGAACAGCCGGACACCAGCTGTAAAACCCATCCAGTCAAGCAAATAACACAGCTGCCCAGAAAAGCTCAGCATCTGGGACCTGTCGCATGCAATGCTTTTAGGGAAATGACAGACTCGCTGCTCTCACGTTAGACATGGGAAAATGTGTTAATCTGTTTACCTTAAATGGATTTAACCTCAATCTGAAAAGGAGAGGACTGACACAGATATGTATGGCCAAGACACTCCGGCAGCAAAGCACAGTGAATGGGAGGCGGCAATCCTCGACACCGTTTACACAGGCTCGAAGGATCAGGCATGACACAGGTCAAACGAGAAACGTCAAGAGATTAAACAAGCACATTTATAATTAGGTGTAACGTTGATTGTCTTCTGCCCCTGAAATGATAATCAGCTCCCACATCTAATCGTTGCAGCCGCCTGAGCTTTAGGCTGATGCTGCCAGCCCCTTCCCAGCACAGGCAACAAGTGCAGGGCTGGGGGCTTGGGCTGAGGGGTGGATGTAGGGAGGAGGGATTTTAAAAGAAAAAAAAAATTAGCAAAGAATTAGCAGAGAACCTACCATGCCTTCCTAAGAGGGAATAGGCTGCTGAAAGGAGACAAAAAGCCACCCGACTCACTCTCCATACACCGGCTGCTACTTTTGCAAGCGCAGTAGGGAAGGCGAGGGCGTTATTTAATGTGTCCACTTGACATTTTTAGACACAGGAAAAACAAGAGCAACTTGCTCAAGGACTGCATTCATCACCGCCTGCCAATTACAGAAACAAAACTGATCAGTCAGGAGGACAGAAGTGGCACCCCGACACCGCAGACTGCCACTGCAGAAGCATAGGCGCGCGCTCTTTGAAGCATCCCTTCAGATCAACAGGCGTTATGGATATAGAAGATATATCTATCTATATAGAAGATAGAAGCAGGTCTAGAACTCTCCAGCGACCCTGTGGTAAAGCGCTGCCCTCCCTTCCTAATTAACAAACACTCTGCAGCTACCTCAACCTTCCCCACAGCTCTCACTTGAACTTTGACTATCACATCAGATTTTTTTTTTTTTCCAAATTCGCTCCAAGATTCTCCAAGATTGAATTCTTACAAACACTAATCTACGCTGAGAGAATCAGCTCGTGTCCCTCTGCTCAACAGGAAAGAGGAAAACCTTTATTTCAGGGTGACTCAAATGAAAGCAGAAATAAACTGGGGCCAGGTGACTCCCCCACCGTTGGAGGCAAGGTCAGCCCAACGGTATCACCATGAAACGTGGCACCAGCAGCCAGGACAAGGCACAGGATCACCGAAGACAAGGATGCCCAAGGGGGCACCAAGAGCTCAACGCTCAGCCCATTATTTCACAATGTTTTTGGGATGTGGAACAAGAAACAACAGTGTTTGAGGCCAGTTCAGGAACGTGTATATCCCGACAGTGTTGGAGGCTAACTCTGGAAAGCTGCTATCACTTGAACGCAGACCGAGGAGGAGTTGGGGTCTAGCAGAGTTCAGAACAACAGGGACACCCAAAGGGAAAAGATAAAACAGTTCTAAAGAAATTGTCTAAAATATGCATTTTCTATTTTTATGGCAAACATGACTAGTTACTAGTATTCAAATGCAATTATGTAGAGGCTGATGTATAAATAATGCAAAGCCCAGAAAGGAGAGATCAACACTCATTTACAGCATACCACATGCTGTACTGAATAATCTTATGCATCAGCTTTTGCCATCCCCGTAAAAAGGAAATATGGCCAAAAAGCTGAGAAAGAAAAAAACAACCTCCTGCACTCCCCCTCCAAAAAGGAGGACGACACCTAAACCATGGTGAAATTTAAGGTAGTTCTATTCTGTAGTACTTTTGTAGATAGAAAGCTTTATTTCTGCATTTCCAACACACCTGCTTTTTTCACAAACATATTTCCAGAAGCTGTAAACAAGGTATCAGGGAAATACATCATCACCTCTCACCTTGCTGCAACGTGCTCTGAGTAGAGGCCATGCAGAAGCTCACAGCATCAACAAAGTTGTTCCCCAAATTTCTTATGTGAAGTGTCTTAGTCCATTGCACAAAGTATTGAATAATTTAAGTTGGAAGGGACATGCGCAGGTCAGCTACTCTAACCTCCTGCTCAGAGAAACACTAATTTTAAAGTAGTGTTTAAAGTTTAAAGCAGGTAGCTCAGGACCTTGTCCTGCTTAGCTCTGAATAGCTACACAAATGAAGACTCCCAAACCTCTCTTGTACCCTGTTCCAACTGGGCACCACTTTCACCGTCAAAAAGTTTCTCCATACAACCAGCTGTATCATCCTGGCTGCAACCTGTGATTTTTGACTCTTGTTTTTCAGTGCACACCTCTAGGAGGAGAAGCATTTCCATTTTCCCCCAAAAGACTTTTACTTCTTGATTGCAACTATTGAATTCTAAAACAGTTCTTTGATTTAATATTTTTTTTAATTTATTCGTCTAATATCCTTACAGCAACAATACCTTCCCACACATCCTCTCTGCACAATCAGATTTATGCCATTTACATTGAAAACTAAGGTCTTTTTTCCCTACTTATAGCTCAGTTAGTTTTGTTATAATGCAGTTTATAAAATTACATTTAATGGAGAAGAGAGCAGGGAATTTGTTTATTTCTGAACTGTGATGGCTAATGGATGGGGTGGGAATAATGACAGGATATATATTATGTTATGGTCGAACAATACAAGGAGAGAATGCATGACCTGATCATTTTTATCCTTCATTAAATGGTCTATTGAGCTGCTTTTTCTCGGTATCAGCTTTTAAAACAGAAATAGCATAGCAGAAAAATAACATATTACTTCAAATCACAAGATTAGTCTTAATTAAAGCAAATTACTCATTTGTTTCTTAAATTCATTAGTATAGCTGAAAACATATAAAAAAAATAGGCAAATCAGCATAAGGAGACTAACTGTAACTAACTGTAACTACTTTCCTCCATAAACACTGAGGCATTTTAATTCCCATGTCTGGAAGGACAAAGTCTGCGCCACGCTAAGCATCCTTGCCCAGTCCTTTCTCCTCCCAGTGAGCTAAAAGCAGAGTGGGAAGCAGAATCCAAACCTCCCCGCACGCTCAGCTGGAGCAATGTCACCAGAGCTACATCTGCTTTTAGAGGCTCTTCTTGGCTTTTCCACGAAGAAAGTGGGTCTGCACAATGCAGCACCCCGTGAACTGCCATTCCTGGTTTTGAAGAAGGAAGAAAATAGGTGGGCTACCAATGGTTTCATTCGTGTCTGAGACAAGGCGTTGTGATACGCCATGGGCACGTGCCTGGAGCCCTGCCTGGGGACAGGGCAACGAGGGAGGAAGTTCCCAAGGACGCACAGAGAAGGGTACCCCACCACGCAGTCCACCGCAAGGGGAATCCCAAGCAAAATGGAACAGCTTCTGAGGCTGATGGGTTGAACCAACCTCTTTGGAAAGTCACCAATGCATAAAAATCCACAGGAAACAAACAGGTTTGCAGATTAAGTTGAGACCCAACCTGTGCAGCATGCAAACTGTCTCCAGTGTAAAGCAACACATGACTGAAACAGGGAGATAAGGAAGGAACGGGAAGGAAACCGGATTAGGCCCCTGGCCTAATGCTTGAACATTTTCATTTCCTGTGGCGAAAATGACTGATATTGGCCAGCACTAACTGATAACAGGCTGCCTGTTTCGCGTTTATGGAGGTTTCAAGAGAACTTTGATCCAGATCACACATCCTATTAACAGACACAATAAATTACTCTCACTTTCCATGACACAACGCACAGAAATACAACTCACATGTACAAATGAGACAGAGCTCCTTAACAAGTAAGAAGTTCGCACTCAACAACTACAAAAGAGCAAAAATGAATACCACTGAAAGAACATGCATTTCGTTTTGCAGAAACCATCAAAAGGGAGAGTTTCTTCCCTAAGAAGCTCCCCTACACTCAAGTTTCTTCTATTTCTGCCAAGTATGCTCTTATGGCAACTGAAAAAACATTTGTGGCATTTGATTTCTAAAGTCCGTATACTTAAAGAAAAGTTTTCCCAAGAAAAGTGCTTAGGTAAAAGTCCTTTTCTGTGGTTTAAGCAAAAACATGACTAGTCAAAGTGAAAACATGGAGCTGGCTGATGGGCAAAGCACCGGCACTTTGAAGCACTGCAGAGGTCACATCGTGGCAGAGAAATCCTGCTCTATAAGCTTTGATGTAGAGTAGCTCACAGAAATATCTTCGTTATTTCACTGAAGTGCATTGCTGCTGAAGCCTCTTTCTTATCCAGTGTTAAATAAGCTGTTATTGTTCTTTAATATTAAAAAAGAAAAGATTAGTTTCTCTGTCAGCATTTCAGACGAACGTGCAAAAGGCACTACGCAAGGTCCTATGAGGGTCTAAACTGAGCTCGCATTCATTAGTACACCAGTGACTTCCAAACAAAAAAACCAGTCAAACACAGCATAAATTCAGCTTGAACTCATGCCGGCCACAGCACTAGCACAAAGCCTGGGTAAGAAACCCAGCATTCAGAGATCAGGCAATGAGGTGGAGATGAAGAAGCTCACCTTTCCACTCTACCTCCCTCTGCTTTTGACTTAAAAAGGCTTTCTCTTTATAATGTAAATGATGTAATTTATATCTGCAGAAACACACACTGGAGTGTTTTTTTACATGTCTCTCTAGTGAAGGTTAAATATTGGAGAGAAAGTCTTGGTTTGATTTTAAAATACTGTGGAGATCCCCATAAAACAAGTTTTGAAGAAAGCCACCGCAGTGGTTTGAATATTCTGACTGCTGAGAGTTGAGAAGGAAAAACATCTGCACACATTTTATGGTCCACTCAAACCTTAAGTGCTTTCAAACATACAGCAGCTACGACATTGCTCTAGATTTAAAAGACACAAGTCTATAAACAGCCCACATCTTCTCAATTTATCTAAAATTTCCTCCACTTATGTTTACCTCATCCAGTTCCAGCAACAAACCCTTCAATTCCCCAGTCCCCTCCACCCTTCCATGAGACCAAGAGCAGTCAAAGAGCTAAAACCCAACCAAAACCTGGAATAACAATTTGAAACGAGTAAATTTGCTCTACCCCCAACTGGCTGCCAGTACAGAGCCCTCAAACACCACCTGCCCAAACCAGGCAGATGCCCCCCCCTCTCCACCCTTAAACTCTTCCGGCTCATTTGTGATTTGTTTCTTTTCACTTAACTCATACAGTTGCAAATGCACTCCTATAATGCGATGCCCAAAATAAGAACACGAGAATTTTCTTGAAACATGGAGGAAGTTGGTGGGGGAGCGCAACCAGCACCAGCTGCCCATCAGCATTCAGGGTGCGCAGCTGCTCTCGGTGGCATCCCTGGAATTCAGCTTGGCTGGGGAAAAAACAGCCGCCACTGCTTTTTTCTGAAATTTCACCTAACCACTGTAATATGCCTGTGTAGTTCTGCCCAAATTCTTACATGTGTTTTAAACACTTCAGTGAAACAGTTAAAGCTCAACGTTTATTTTGCAGGAGTGCCCTTGTTTGCACCGCTCCCTTTGTTGCCATCTGTCAGGCCTCCTCATTGAAGCTTCTTACAGG
>NW_009223819.1:0-11737 GCF_000690835.1 Fulmarus glacialis | reverse complement strand
AGCAAACGAGCAGAAATTTGGGCAGCCAGCGACTCCCTCCTCCTGTCCTTAAAAGGTTTGTGTCTGCATAATTTTAACAGGGATCCCTTTTTGCTCTGACACAGACACTGAGCACAGTATCAGCCACATCCAGATGGTGCCAGTACTTCAATACTCCATTTTATGTTTTTTCCTCTAACCAGTGCAAGGCCTCTTCATTTTCCACTTCCTTCTAATCACCCACCTAGACATCCCATGGCTGAGGCAAGAACATGCAATATAGTGCCATAAGCCCAGCTGTTAAAGCAGAATGTCCCAAATCATATGGGATTGCAATGAGCACCCTGTCCCCATGCACACACTCAAACATTAACAGACTCGCAAACTCTCCTGGCTGCTCATAACACATGCTCAGGAGAAAATAAAGGAATTAAGAACATGTGTTATCTCGGTTTCTCCTCTGATTCAGCATCAGGAAAGGCCCCTGCTTCCCCCTCCACATTTCAGAGCCAGTCCTGCAGACAAGCCTCACACACCATTTCAGTACAGTCCACCACAGCTCTCATGGGACCTTTTTCCTGTGGGTGTTTTTTTTTGTTTGTTTGTTTTTTTTTTAAGGATGGAAAGACTTTATGAGTAGGACTGCCTGCGTTACGTGTTTTCTGAAGTGCTAAGCACTTCACTTGAGCTATGAATCATCAACAGTGACAGCAGCAGAAACATCTTGTCATAAGCAATGAAGAAATTTCAAATTAAGTATCCCACCAAACAATTTACGTAGATTGCCGATCCACAGTCAAGAGGACTTGCTTATAAAAAGAATTTATAATTTTAAAATGATTACAGGGACAAAATATAACTCCCCAAAGAACTTCAAAAACATTTAATCACAAGAAGCAAAGGGGGAAGAGGGAAGTGAAAACCAGCATGTCTCAAGCCCCTCTGGGAGCTCAAAAATGCAAACGTTTCTCGCATACCTGTAAGGTGATCTATTTGCAAACATGTTGAGAAAAGGTATTTAAGTTTCCCCAGGCAGATGCAGCTTTTCCCTCCTATTCACCCTTTTTGGAGCTTAAAACCTTGATGCTCACAGCCCAGTCTCAATCTCTCCATATTTTTTATCAAGTCTCAGAACAGAAAGCAACTCTCAGTTGTTCTTCTGAGGGATTTGTAATACGCGCCTCAGCACTAACATCCACACGATGGCACACACTAGAGGCAATTTGGAACTTTTTGTAATCTGAAAAGTTATGTGGTTTTGTCCCTTTTGTAAATGCTCTCATGATGTAACTGGAGTGGCACCATCTTCTGCATTTAGGTTACATTTTATCGCTTTCCTTTAAAATTTACTGCCTCTATAGATTTGGTCCCCTTTCACAATTAGGGGCATCTCCATGCCTTCTGGAATTCAAACCTCTGGGACACCAAAAACTGCTTTAACCATGAGACTTTTCCCTCCCAGAGTCCCATGTCCCACTCATTATACCCCTTCCAGCTTCTTCAGCAAGAAAAACTGGCAATTCACACCACCAGTGTCCTTCCCCCCCACACAGACCATTCATTCCCAAAGCCTTTCTGTCTCATGCACTGAATGAAACACGTATTATATGCAAAAAGGAGCTGCTATCGCATACTTAAAGAGTTCTCCAATTGCTCAAAAAACACAATTAAGCTTGAAATGTGTTGGTTTCCTTGATTTCACGGTAGCCAGCTTACACACATACCCAGGCTATGTATTCTACATCACTAAAAATAACTTTCTATACTCATAATACCTTGCTGCCTCTAGCTATAATCCAAAAGCAGTTGATGTGCTGACTATTTCAGACCCAATAAAAGTATTCCTCTGGTTTCTGAGCCCTTTCACCTGCTTTCAAACCTCTCCACACGAAATGGACGTCTCGGTGCTGCTGGGTCTGGCCCCATCACCTCCAGGGGGAAAAAAAAATCCCACCTATATATGGTCCTGGAACTTGAGTCCTTGTAAAAATGTTGTGTCTTGAGAGAAATTTGATTTGTTATTCACTATCCCAAAGAAGCAATTTCCTTTTCTAGTAACATGTTCGGGTGTAGCAGGCAGTAAAAGGCAGCAGAAAAAATTATTTTAGGCATGTGCGTATGTGTGCAGACTGACTTTCTGGTACACAGCCTAAGGAAGATCAGAAATCATCAAGCACCCTGCTACAAAAAACCTAAAACCTAGCATGTACGCTTAGTAAAATTTTCAAGTGACTTCAAAGACCTCTATCAATACAGAAAAGAGCTGCATTAAAATTCTGAGCCTTCGAATCTATTAAGCATTTCCAAACACAGGAGGACAAGTACCAGGATTTGTACAGCCGCCCTCACTGCCTTGTTCTCAGGAAAAGAGAGTTGGCTCGGTCAGTCGGCACGCAGCCGGCACAGGTCCCTTCCATTTAGTTCAGCGATTTAACAGAGTCAGTAAATCCAAACTGTATTTTTTATCATGTTTGTAAAAACACTATTTTAACTTGGTGAAAACCAACACATTACACCTCTGAGGGGCAGCGGCACCGAACGGATCAGACCACATTTCCCCCAACACGCGCCACTGCACTTTGGTCCTGGACACGGCAGAGCCGGGAGCGGGATGGTGCAGCTCCCGCAATGCACCAGCAGCGGTACGGATATCCCGCATGAGCTTTGTCTTCTGCACCATGGCCACGCACCGACCACAGAGATGAAAGCCCCGTCCCCACCGCTGTGGCCTGTGGTCCTGGCCAGAGGGGCTGGCGGTGCACGGCGTGGTTCGACAAGGGCTGTCCTGGATGACAGAGCTCGGTGGAGGGGAGCAGTGAACACACACGCAGGCTGGTAAATGGGATTCATTAATCAGGCTCCAACTGCTCCACTTCACTAGACAGGAGCTCTTCATAGACACTGCCTCATTTATTTATTTTTTAAATGCCTAGATTAGTTTAGTGTGAAGCTGTTGAGAGATACAATTTGTCTGAGCAGATGATCTATAGATCATTGAATGAACACTAACCAGGCTCTCACAGCCCACAGAAGAAACCCACCATGCGCTCTCCCACAGCTGCAGCACAGGAAAGATGAACCTTTTTTCCTAAAATTTAGCCACATGCATGCCATCCCTGGCAGCCTGGAGGTCAGAGAGTTGGCACCTCTTATAATATGCTCAGCCCTGACTGCGGGCAGAGCGGTAGCCTCTGCTTGTGAAGAGCAGGGCCCTCAAATCAGGGGGAAATTAGCAAGTGATAACTAACCTGGCATTCAGCTGGGGACAGGCATTTCTAACACAAATAGCCTTTTCTGCTCGCATCTGTGAATATATGCATATTTAAAAAATAAATTATCTTTCATTCAGATTAGTTACTAGAATATCTCTTTCTTTGCTGAAGCAGATTTGTTCCTATGGTTGTAGCTACTGCTATTCTGGGACTTGATATTGTCTTCCCGCTATTGCTGTAGAAAATGTTCAGCAGCTAATTGCACAGTCAAGTCCTTTCACATAATTTTCACTTTGACAAGAGTAATTAAAAAAGCTAAACGGCTCGAGAACCAATTGATTAGGTCTGCAAGCAAAGCTCTGTTTGGGCGATCCTGAGATGCACGTGTACAGAACAGCAAGTTTTCACAAAACCCAGTTAGGAACATGTTCCTCAATGTTTATGATTTAATGTCAGATTCTTGCAAGATCTCTTTTTCGCCCAGTTCCTATCTATGTTGTATTTGTAGATGCGCTCCACATATACCATGCTTGCAAGAATTGGGAAAATTAACCTTATAGGACAAATTAAAGAGTATTTTCCTTTCATCTCCCATATTTGCACACAAAATAGTCTAAGTTTGCAAATGGACTCCAACACCTCCCATCACAGAATGGAACTACACGAGGCTATTTTGTCACTAAATTTGAAAGACTATGAATAATGACAACTTCTGAATTTTTGCCACTTTGTATACCTGCACCACAGAAAAGACATTTCTAAAGTACCCTGTGTGTAGACACGCTCTTTGTGATACGGTGCTGAATCACCCGTTTGCTTGCCTTAAAATTGCTCTGAGTCCTCCATAACAGGACTTCTAATATCATTACATTTCAAACTACATAATTGAAGTTATAAAGTAAAGGGCTCCAAAATTACTACAGATGTACCAAAATAATGAGCTTATGAACAGTAATGAAATGGAAACTCTTGGAAGCCTGAGGTTACACACAAACTTAGAGATGCTCCCTATAATTTTTTAATAAAGCTAATAATTCTACTCTAAAAAGAGAAGTTGAAAGGGTTTTCTTTAAACCACTTCCTTCTCAGTAAGTTTTGCTCAGTTACTGACTACATATTCGAAAAACTGTCATGAAATCTGCAAGGTTTAAAGCTAATGGCAACTTGGAGCAACAATAAATGAGAAACTCCCTCCACGCATAAAGGAGAGCAGTCAAACACCAGACACCTCCTAGTGCCACCTGATGAGTAAGAAGGTGCTGGTGCTCTTCAAAGCCAACAGAACTGGCCTCTGTATGAGTACGGGGTATTAGGCGCAGATTAGAGGACAGGTTCATGGCAGAGGCCACCAACACACATGAATAAATCTTCGAATAAAGTGCCAGTACCATCTGCAAGAGCTGGGCACACACATGCCTGTTTGCAGAGTGGGTTCAGACAATGGAAATTTAGTGCCAGCAGCTCAGACTCGGGTCCTGCTCTCTGCGGGAGCATCCGACACTGTTGCTCCAGGCAGAACGGTAGCCCAGGGACCCAAAACCAGTTTCTTTGGTACAGAAAGCCAAAGGTTGCCTTAACCTTCCTGCACCAAATCTTTCAACGAGAGTCAGAGACACGAAGAGAACTGTCTTTATGTAAATAGATACGCTGAAAGAAGCCATAGGAAGGTTTCACACATTCACAAATGTGATAATCTAGATGACAAATATAACAAATTATACCCAACTTGTTAGCTAATAGAATATTTAATTACATACTATGAATGATCACTTAAAGATTTGGGAATTTAACCAATTATTTTCGGAAGGTGTGAAATCTTCTTGAGCACGAGGTTTTTTTAACAGCTCAGCGCTGTCCCCTTGCATCTCCTTCCACCTTACCTTGCTTATAGCTCTATTCAGTAATAGTTTTTACTTGTTTCCTTGATGTCTTAATTTCCAGCAATAATACATCTGCCATGAATAATTAAGCAACGCATTTGCCGCTCGCTGAAAGCTGAACAAGCGCTATAAATCAGTTCTGGGACCCTCTGCCAGCACAGACACAATCAGTGATCTGATAATGTTGGCGTTTCTTTTTGCATGTGAGAGAAACGGAGCACAGAACACCCGAGGAGCTGCTGGGGCATTTCGTGAGACCACTTGTCTGTATCTTCTCCCAAGCAGCAGGACTCCAAAGCCTGTTCTAGCATTTTCTTGGTGAGGGACAGAAAACTTAAGTGTACTATATTCTTCACATTTACTCATTTCTTACTTTCTCACGTTCCTGGGTTGTTCCCGCTGATTTCCCTGCTCCATAGGTAGGAGGAGGAAAGTTGAAGAAGATGGCCTGAGCGTGCATCATTCCCTTCTCAGCGCCAAAATGATGGGCTGCCATGGGTTCTTTGCTGTATTTCCACCCGTTTTCTCCTGCTGCCTGTGCTGCAACACACGATAAAGGCTACAGAATGGTAGTGAAGTGCTGAAGGATCATCTGTAGTCAGGCCCATTACACCCTCTGAAGGTTTATCTTGCTGATTCACATTCGCCCTCAGACAGCTGGGCATGCTGCATTTCTCACTTTTTTGTATATGAAGACTGATGGAAGATAAGAACGAAGTACAAAAACAACAGCGATAACACTTTCCTACAACACCTCCACTCGCATGCATATCAGGGGAGAGGAACAATAAAACAACTTTCTATTACCAAAACAGCATCAGCTTTTAATTGGAATGAGGTTTACAGTGCAATCGTTTTAAAGAAAGCTCAGTGCAGAGTGTGCGAGCCTATACAGCTTGGCAGAGCAGGTACATTAGAAAACTAATCAAGCCCAGGTATCCAGCCAGGCCTAGGAAATGTCAGGGTGGCCATTAGGATTCCGCATGTCTTAATTTGAGAATCTCCCCAATTCGCTATAAGGTGCAAAGCCTCAGAAAATTTTTTTAAAGGTCAAAATGTAGAGTTACAAAACACCCTCATGCAGAAACAAACCATGTAATGTTCCTGGTTTTAATTCTGTTGACAAAAGCTTGTACATATTTTAAAAACGTAACGCTTAGCAGCTGTGCCGCCAGTCTGCAGAGTTTGCATATATAGCTGTGATATTACCATACTCTATTATTCGTAACAGGCAACAGACTTCATTCTTGGTCTTGTGAAAAATAATTGCAGTTTGAAGCCGAAGTCTGACTGCAAAAAACACCCCAACGTAATGGCTAGAGTTTCCAGAATTCAGGAACTCACATAATGGCCTGCATCTTGATTTAAATCAATTAATTAAAAAGACAAACTCCCTCTGAGCTGTTTTTGAGAAAGCTTTCCAAGAAGTACATGGCTTTTATATGAAAGGAAAAGCTTAGGTGGGCAAATAGCTTTTTCTTGTCCAAAACAAATATGCAGTGAATTAACCATAATCTTTTAACATGAAGCATGAGACACTCCCATCTCATACAGTCTTGGGACTCCACTCACCAGACGGAAGTCCATGGGTTGATGCATAGTTATTCACAGGAAGAATAACTACTGGAAGGAGAAGGAAAAAGGCCTTACACATCTTCCTTTCCACTACCGTTGACATTAAAAGCATTCTGCACAAACACACATTTTTAATACATTTTTCCTTTCATACACACAAATAGGCATTAAGACAGATTTTAGTCAGAAGGTCTTATAAGACCTACAGCATCCTTTGCAATTGTCCCCCAAAGCATTTTTAGCTGCCAGAAGCTGTTTCAATGCACCCCGCAAGGGCTGCTGGTCAGTGCTGCTCTAGACAGCAAGCAGCATCGCTCTCCTGGAGTGGTCCAACAGGCAGACCCTCCAACCTGCTTTGCTGCAGTATGCACTGTGTTACACAATCCGGCACAACCACTTCAACTTCATTAGAAGTATATGACAATCACTGCAGAACAGCAGAGACACTTGGTGCTATGACAAAGACAGGCTTTTGTGCATCACGGCAGCAACCACCATACATGCACCAAAACTCCCTACCTTGGTGCAGTGGCTGCCGGGCCAGCAAAGCTCCTGCAATCGTGAAAGTTCAGACACAAACCTCTGTACGTACGTATAGTGTGGTAAAGTCTCGGGACAGGCAACTACCTACAGATAAATACATAACATGTACGGAGAGAAAAAAAAAAAAACCACAAACCCAGAACTACCTGTTAAAATTTGCAGAGCTGAATTAACCATATAGCTTCAGAAGATGAACAACACATCGTAACAGGCAGCTGAAAGACCTTTAGTCAGTGCACAGATGTGGGCAAAAATGATAGCAAACCTATGAGGATTCATGAGGAAACTACATATAGAGGATGTTTTTAAGTCTCATTTCCTTAGTGGCATAGTCTCCCCTGTATTCTCCCCATCAGCTCCTTTCGAGGAGAGCTAGAAAGTCAGAGAAGCGCACTAAGGAGGACTAAGGGCCTGGAAAACACTTTCACACAAAGTCAGATGGAAGAGAGTGATTGTCACTTGAGAGGAGGATGAAAAAGGACAGGATAAAAATATCAGAGTATCAGGTGACCTAAAGAAGACAGACTGGGAGCCTGTACCTTCCTGGTTCATAAATGAAGAAAAAGAAACATTCAATTTAAGAAAGAACACTGGCAATTCAAAACCTATATGAGGGAACACTTTGTGTTTGTATATGAGATTCCAGAAATTCCTCCGGAAATTCAGTTCAGTGCTCAACAATCCTTCATGTCACCAAGCCTGACCTGAACCCCCAATTGCACTTTAAGCACATTATTTCTTTTCCTAGGACTGCACTGGGAGGACTGACTTCTCAATTAGTCCTTCCATTCTGGCAGTAGGATGCTCAAGATGAGATGTCGTTTCATTGGAGGCCTTATCAATGTGAGCAGAGTAGAAAGAGTATCTAATGTGTCTTCAAGATGATACTCCTCATTTCTGCATACCACTGTGATGCTTGTCCCACTCAAAACAGCATGGCATTGTTGACTCCTGTATGGTTTCTGATCCATTAGCACTGCAAGACGTTTTCTGTATACCAGCTGTCTAGGCAGTTGTCTCTCATCCTGTATTTATGTAGCTGATTACTCCTATTTTCAAACATCTATCCACATTTCTCCTTATTGACATGCATCCTTTCAGACTGTTTCTCCAATTTGTAAAGATCATTTTGAATTCTAATGGTGTCCTCCAACATGCTTGCAGCTCTTCCCAGCTTGTTGTTGCCTGCAAATTTAATAAGCATGTTCTCTATTCTATCAGAGAGATCATTACTGCAAATGCTGAATGATACCAAACTGCCAAATACCCACCCTATGAGCAGCTGTTTCACAAGAAAAAGTCTCATGAGGGAGCACTGAAAGCTTTACTAAAGATAAATGACATCTACTGCTTCTCCATTCACAAAGCCTGTTATCCTGTCATTAAAGGAAATTAGATTGATCTGACCTTGACAAATCTACGTTGGGCATTATTCCTTTGCTTGTGTGGATATAACAACATTTAGAGTTGTTGCAATTAATAATGCTTTACAGAGCAATAATAGAAGTCCAGTTTCTTACAACAATTTCTGATTTTACATAGGAAATGGGAACTAATTTGGGCGGGATGAGAAAATGCAAGAGTATGGGGTCTTACTTTTTCCACCTCCCTAAAACATGTAGCATTTGTTTGGCCATCATTGGAGGCTTATGTTGGGGCAATTCTGGGATAAATGGACCTTGAGTTTGATGCAGTCTAGCAATGACTATAACACAAAATAATTTATAGACTCTTCTGCAATTTGACATAAACCTGGAAAACACCATGTGGTATACTGCATATTACTCTTTATACGTTAAGTGGAGTTTCTTAAATTCCTCAAAATTACATAGGAAACTGTTCTCATGCAACATACTACAGATTAAAGACAATGCCAGAAATTTTAGCTAAATTTGCCTCAGAAAAAAATGCTTTATCCGCAACAGAAGGCTGCTTGTCTAATTGAAAAGACATTGAGCAGTGCATAGGTGCTGACTGAACAATACATATTCCCAGGGATTCTGTCTTAACGTGTAAAAAAACCCAAAATCATACTCTGCTCCGAGAATAAAGGCACACAACTCTGCAGCCATAGGAAGAGAGGCATATCTTAGCATTTGAGGAAAAAAACCTAAACTTAGGCAGTTAAATATGTTAAATATTTCATGTATTTACTAAGGCAGAATCAAGGCTCAACAGGCATCGTCAAGAAAGACAAGTCCAAACCCTTGTGGCCTATATTACAACCACAGAGCAACTTCAACAAAGAAAACCCTCTATTTACACAATTGCCTCAAGAAATAGACAAATGCACTAGAACACAAACTCCACAGTGTCGATGTGAATTAATTCTCTCTGCCCACGTTACAGGCTATGTGCTGTAGGATCTGTAGAACTGCCTCTGCTGTGCACCTCTGGGTCTTTGAAAGGCTGAGACGAAAGCAGCTCTGGCTACATTCACAGAATGAATATCCAGGCAATTTAGTTACACACAAGCTCAGACAGCATCCTTTACTCACATGCACTTAATGACTTAGCATGAAATCCCCTTTATATTATTCAGCAGCTTATTTTTCTATGGGTCACTCCCTTCCACAAATCAAGTTCTATTTTCTCTTGACTGCTGAAGCACATCTGTAGTAACATCAAATGTTTTCACAGATTTTAGACTTGAGACCTGTAACGCCACAGATTTGTTTTACAAGGTACAAAAGTATTTTTCCATTCTCTTTATTGTTAAGAGCATCCAAAGACAATTTTTGCAGAAAGATCCAAAAACAACTCATAAAATACAGCCCCCCGACTTGCATTTTAGCTGAAGACCAAGCAGGGCACATTTCAGCCATGAAACAAACTCATAAAAAGCTGAAAACAACAGGTTATAACTAAAGAACTTTGTGTAACCCCTGCTAAACTGTGTGTAATGGAGCATAAAAAAGTATGTTGGAGGTCTATATACAGCATTTATAAACGACAAGTCAACAGCCAAGACCATTACCTGTTACACCAAACAGGAGCAAAGGGAGCCTTTCCAGGTCTTGGACTACCCTCATCATCCTCCCGAGAGCCATGTTAAACTCTTTGTGGTCAGCATGCCAAGAATGAGAACACTGTGCCAGGACAAGGCATCCCAATCCTTTACATGGGAATATTAAAGTATTTTCTCTGTTTTCCTCTTCAAATTTTACTGATACCCCCTGCTAGCATACCCTCCCATTTACTAAATACCCTATAAATTAAACATGATGAATGCAGGAGATACGTTCACTTCTCTAAGGTTGCATCCTGAAACTACTGAAAGCTTCTGTTTGATGCTAAATAGGATTAAAATACACAGTCATCTTCATCATATCAGTATTTTAACTGTTTCCAGCATTTCACAAGATTTTCACCACTCATCATTCAGTTCTTCCAATGAATCTTCCCTCTTGTAAGTTAAACACTGTATAGGTACAATATACCTACAGCCTTCTCTCTTCCAAATACAAAGATCGAAATCTTTTCTTAAACCAATGCATGGCAACTCTCACATTTACCTCAAAAGAGGGAATTTCAGTTTCAAGTTTGAAAACCAAGGAAGCGCTGTCTCTGCCTTACGTACGGCCCCATAACGAAAGCAAGAGCTTGGCAACATGCTCACGTCTCCCACCCACAACTGGGTTTTACAAGCAGGTGAAAACGACCAGTCCTACCTGCCAGGCGTAGTTGTGCTAATGCCAAGACTCAAAACGGTTATTACAAACGGAGTTTTTCAGGGGCAAAAGACCTACATGAGTAAAGGTGCTGAATATTTCCTGGCCTCTTTAAAACCCCTTTTTCAAAACAACCTTTAACTGAAGTAACAAAACAATAGTTGCACTAACAGTTGAAGTTAATTTGGCTAAAAATAAATCCAAAGAAAACACGTAGGTGTTCTGCACTCTGTTATCTAAGTACAGAAGCTCAAGAGTCATTGGCTGCTTCTCCCTGCGTGGCAATTAACTTGCAAGGCTTTTATCACTCACCTTTGAGGTGAGCCAACAAAGTCAACACATGTAGACAGAGTTTATAATAAAAAAAAACTACAAGAAAAGCAGCAAAAGCAAGCAAGAAGAATTCCGAGTGCAATCTTCCTTTTAAATTTGCAGTATTAACCAGTGCCAACAATGGACTGATTATGGACCTTTCTATGAGACCATGGCTACTTCCAGAGAACCCAGTATTGGCTCAAGTAGAATACCACATGTAGCAGAGACAAACCAAGTCCAAACCTCTTCTTGACACGCTGACTTTATCCAGAGCACCAACTCAGAGCAGTCACCCTTCGTGCCACGAACCTCTGTTGGAAAATGGTGGCATTTCTATTTGCTTCAGGTTTTGACCAGGTACTATCTACATGTCTCAATCCAATTTTACAAAATACATTCCTGGACATTGTATTGTTAATTACTGAAAAAAACCATGGAAATAATGAGTAATACATGCAATGAAGGGCCAGCTGAAAAGCACAGCAGGACTGCAAGTTCATTCCAGCCTGTACTACCTGAAATTGAATATATTCTGTAATTATAGAATCACAGAATCATTAAG
>NW_009223818.1:70492-81057 GCF_000690835.1 Fulmarus glacialis | reverse complement strand
GAGGCGGGGGGAGGGAAATCAGTGGAAGTTATTCTAATGCTAGGCTGAAGTTATATTTATACTCTGGTATCTCATCCTAGCACAAGCACAGTCTGTGCCCACTTCGATGCCTTCCTCTCTGACCCATCGCCTTCGGCTCTCATCCTGACCATCTACTGCAGCTGCACTAACAGTGCTTCAAGAGGCACTAGTATCAGGGATAACTCATAAACCGGTATTACACAGTAACCTGTATCTCGCCTCCTGTGACTAGACAGAAGGAAACAAATTTAAAACTGTCATCTTAGTCAAATAGGCACCTCAGCCATCTTAAACCCAAGCTGACTTCTAATCACCACTCCCTGGTGGAGTTAAAACTGGAAATACTCGAACAGTTGCAAAGCTCAAATTGGATGTGGCGGGGGAACAGCTACTGATGTTCATGTAACAGACTGATGCTTTAAAGAATTCATTTTTTCCCAGATGAATACTTCAGGTAGTCTCACTACTCACCATGTATTTCTCTGTATACATCTTAAACAAATAACAGCCTTTTCACATTATAATGTGGGTATTAATTACCAGTGCACAAATGTACCGGGGGTGGGGTGGGGTGGGGTATGGAAAATCAGATTATAAGCAGGGCACCTTTAGTGAAGTGAACAGTGACAGATGTCCTACACCGAGTACAAGAGAGAAAACGCATGTCTAAATATAATGCAAACTAAAACCATTTCAAAACACGCTGATGAGAAAGGCTGACGGTGCATGATAAAAATACAGGGTAGATGAAAACATAAAGCTTATGCTTATCCTTAACTCATCATTTTTGTCTTCCAAGCGACATGGATGTAAAGTCAAAGACTCAAAGAAGTTGTTCTTTCCTGTTCCCCCACCCGTTCACATGAAGAGAAGGGTTTAGTTTTCTTACTGAGAATATCAGGCCTGGTAAGCACTGAAGAAAGCAACACCCTTCAGCGCCAGCCTTGCCACCAGAGAGGACCCAACAGACTCCTGTTCACACCAAAACACAGAGCTCCTGCAGCACACGTTCCTTCAAGAAGCTGCAAACCAACAGGACTATGAATAGATTACTCAGCAAGTTTCTGTTGAGGTTTGATTTCTTTATCTAAAATACTTTTTTTTTATCCAGAAGGCAAGGGGCTGCTGACACACAGCTCCAGAAGACTGCTTTACAACCAGTGCACTTCAGCCCTTCACCAACTACTGAAGCAAACCCAATGTCACAAAACCCTGTTCATCACTTCTGAAGACAACTTTCCTAGTCCAGACTGCCTGTATCTGTTCATTATATTGAAGAAATCTGGTTGCTCATCAAAGTTAAAGATTTGGTTAAAGATTGCCAAGACAACATCAGATTTAGAACTTCAAAACATAGCCAATAAAGCTCATGCGTGAAGACTCATGCCTTCTCTCCAAAGTTACAACCCCTCATAACTATGCTAATGCTGCAGTTGATACAAAACCACCAAAGCAAGATCATTTCTGCCTCACTGCAGAATCTGTATATAGCATAATAGCATAATCTGCTATTACAGACTAGGATAACCATTGTCCCCCCACACACACACTCCCTTCCCTCCTCATCCAAAGATTTCTAGAGCTATGCCAGTTTGCATTCATCACCCCTAACCTGGATCTTTGCCTTTTTTTCCCTCCCCGCCCTCCTGCCCCCCTTCTTTTTCCCCCCTTTTTACAACAGGGGATAAAATGACTGGATCATCAGAGATGATGCCTTATGGACTTGCAACTTCCTGAACTGGAGCAGAGCAAATGATGGTGGAAGGTCTTGTACAGCTCATGTCAGCACGACATTATCAATATATACCCAATAAAGTGTAGAAATATCCCCTGGATCCAGTTCAGAAGAGAATTCCTCAGAGCTTCCTTAGCTAAAGGGTATGAAGGGTATGCCAGGTTTTGCTCTTTTTTTTTTTTTTTTTCTTCCAAAATGCCTGTTCAAAGTTTCAACAAGGTTCTTTGAGGATTATGTTCAAAGCAGACAAAACAGGAGAAATTAGAAATTTGTATTTTTGCCTTGTGCCACACCAAGGATATGACCTGGTTCTTGTGAACGGTTAAGATCGCATACATCTTGTCCTTTTAAGAGGGGATATCTTTTTGATGGAAAGGCAGGGATAAGCTACCAATCTATTTCAACAAGCAACTTCAGCAACAGTCTTCTTGCTTAAAACAAGGAAGGCCAGCAACTAAAGTTAATTCTCATTTTTGCACTTTTAGAACTAATTTTTGTTCTTCTCGGGGTAATACCTTCAAATGCTGAAGCTCAGTATCTCGCATGCTTCTATCAAGTTGGAAAAACAGAAAATGGAGGGTAATTGTCACATGAACTCTGGCATTATAGATGGATTGAAGCAGTACAGGTAGATCCAAGTTTCTCAGTATACAGAATCCTCCTCCTCTTGCACATGTCATGTTTACAGTTTCTTCCTTTCTCCTGCTTCCATCATAATTTTCTCCATTCTACCACATTTCTTATTCTTCAGTAAAAGTTTTCCCCACAGTGAAGAGCCGGAGCAGGGAGCCACAGGCAAAGCTGGAGAAGAAACTAGTTTCCAGCAGGAGGCATGAAAGCAGTGATGAAGCAGCAGGGCTTCCCCCCGCCCCCCCCGGCTTCCTTCTACTTGAACAGCCTGAATGACTAGTCACCTCCACTCACCTTCACCTGCTGCACTGCTGAGCCTGCCCAGGAAACAGGCACAGGCTGAGACCTTGAGAGATTTAAAGCATTTTCATACGCAGGAAGAAGACTCTTTATCCTGACCATGTCCCACCACAAGAAAAAGGCTGGACTCCCAAGCACAGGGCAGCAGGTGCATGCTGACAGAGGTCTTTCAATGTGATCCCAGCCAGCTTAGCTCAGTACTTTGCAAAGACAGCTGCTTGCACAACATTTGAGCCAGACCTCCTAGGCTCAGCTTTGTAAAATGTACCGAGACAAAACACTCCAGACCACAGAGGAAGCCATCGTACTCACCATAAGCTGCCTGTGGTACAGAAATAGCACCTGACAGGTTACCAAGGGTTAGTGGCATCACCAAGATCATAGTATTTTCACTAATATCATTACTAAAGCTCCAATCCCAGTATGTCTGGTTTATCCTAAGCTTAGTGGGAGAGACTGCAAAATGAAAGCTGTACCACATCTTCTCTAAAAATTCCTGAAGCTGCCTGACCCATTCCTCCAAAGGTGAATTTCAAACACCATCAATCACAAGGCTACTTTTAACACTGTCTTGCTGTCAGCAAAAATATTGCAGAAATTATTCTATGGCTTACAGAAATAACTGTCTTTCACAGGTATATGATAAATCAGTAATTTTACAGAATAAAGGCTAACTCCTACATTCTTTTGTATTTGCCCAAAGCTACCACTGAAATAAATTAGTGCTTGGAGGAAAAAGAAGTGCAAAAGGGGCTTAACTAGAGGCCTGGGCTGGGAATCTGCCCATGCCAGTCATCAATAGCTAGCCACCCACGAAAAGTCCATTTTGTAGGCAAGCAGTTTCAAGCAGAGATAAATGTCAACAGGGATCACAGTTTTCCTCATTTACATTTGAGGCACAGATTAAGACAAAGCCCCAGTCTCCTTCTCCTGCCAGTCACGGCATATTTCCAACACCAGACGATCTAAGTTGGGAAGGTCTCAATTTTTAGCACACCTGTTAGTCTCAAACTCATACAATCACAACCTTTAATCCAGAAATATAGGCCAATACCAACAAACGAATACTGTTTATTAAATATCTGTACCTATGACATACCAAGAGCTGTAATGCCACAACAACCACCACCCAGTTAGTGCCGGTCCATCGACGACTGTTAAATACTTGCAGCCCAGCAGGCCTAATGCACAGGTCAGAAAGTCCAGGTATCGTGTCCTGCTCCAACCTCTACCAATGTGTAACACATGCACGTGCACAGAAGCAGCTTTGAGGTTAGCATTTGTAAAAGCACTTTGACCTCTATGATCCAAAAAATCCTAGAGACATAGATACAATACAAATTAGTATACTGTTAACATTCAGGGCTTCCCTAACGAAAAAAGAATAGAAATCAGTGAGAGCCATCAGCAGTTTACAGCATAAATACAAACATGCTGCTTTAAATACCCGCCCCCACTCCCCCTTCCTTGCACCTCTTCCTGCCTGCCATTGATAGGAATCCCAACCTTCATGCAAGGGAAAACCCAAATGCTAAGTGCCTAAACAACATGAGAATAATGAGTTCACATGCACTGTGCCACACAAGCAGGATAACTGGAGGAAGCTGACGGGGGGTCCGAAATACAGAATGCTTATGCATGCATTTCTGTGCAACCCAGTGAAGTGCAGTTGCATCATGCTTTGTTTTACTACAAAACTAAAAGCAACAAAAAGGCTCCAAAACCAGCTTCGTTTCACTACCGAGTTCCACAATGCTGCCAAACTTTCCACTATTTGTCCTCATGTAAAAATCTGATAATTAAGATCCTGAAGCAACAAACGATGGAGACACACAGCGGGGTTGCACCGCAAAATGTTTCTGGCCTGAGAACACCCAGAAAGAGTCAGAGGCACAAAACGCATGCATCAGCTGTATTCTAGCCAAAATTTATTACTGAGCACAGCGACCTTCAGCCCTGGCACGGATACAGATCAGGGCAAAAAGCATCGGCTCCGAACGCTGCAGCAGGCAGGATCTGCCTGAAGAGGCCAAGGGGCAGAGTGTGCTGGGCTGGAGATGGGGCCAGGCCAGGGCAAGCTGAAGGCACAGGGTTCAGGCAAGCGTAGGTGGGGCCACGAGCACACTCCCAACCTGCAAACCCATGATTTATTACAGCTCGACTGAAATTAAACAGCAGACGGGGCAGCAAAAGGAAAAAATGTGCTTGAAACTAAAATTCTAGAATAATGAGTGAAGCAAAAAGTCACACAGCCATCGCAAAAGTGGGCTAGACTTCATTAACCCCTTAAGAACTAGATAGATTTGAACCCCAACCACACAGTAATGAGCGAGCTGACAGAAAGGCGTACTGGATGAAAATCTGAGATACCAACCCACACCTTGTTTCCACCCTGTTAATTCTTTTTATTGTATTACTGCCCCCAATAAACTCAGGCATTACATCCCTTCTTGCAAAGGGGTGCTTTGAACTTCCTAACTCTTCCCCTGGGCAGTCAGCAATGGCAAGTGCCATACTATGTCATCTCCAGCCTGCCCTTGCCAATGCAGGACAGTCCCTAAGCAGAAAACTTGAGCTTCATACAGCTATTACACATAGTTTCCTATAACTGGAGACTGAAATGGCTTATTTGTGTTCTTAAGAGAACATAAAACAAGCCTCAATCTCTTGGGAGAACAGAAGAAAAATTCTGACTTCTTTCATTTCCTCCCTGTATCTCAGCAGTTAATTGAGGGGTAGAAGCCAAATTCTTCGCTCGTCACTGCCTCTTTGAATGGAAGTAGAGTTTGAGAGCCTCTCAGAGACTTAATACCATCTCTAAATTCCCGCCAGCTCAGGAAGCTCGAGACTGAACTTGGAACGCAAACTGATTTCCAGCATCATGTCACTTCTAGACCACAACCCAAAATTCACTTAATCATTTTCAAGTGGTTGTTTCAAATATTGTGACCTGATGAGCAGCTCAGTTCTACATTTCAGTTCTACAGCATCTACTGTGCTCTGCCAGTGGCAAGCCCAGATGCAGTAGGAATTACAGTGTACCCAAGATAAAGTTAGAAAAACAGAACTACGTCTGAAACTAAGAGAGATGGTTCAAGTCCACTATAACATTGAAATAGAGTGCAAGAAGGAGAATAATTGAAAGGAAAAGTATTTCCTAAAAGGCAGCTCTATGCTTTCAGAGATAATAGCCATTCTTTTTCAGAGGTAGCACAGAGGATCTCTGTTGAAAAACTCTTACAGTAAAAATCATTCTCCTTTCATAGAAACAGCAGACGGATTTTTCCTCATGTTTTGATTTTTAACTCTTCAACTAGGAAGAGGAAAGTAAGTATAAGTATGCCTATAACATCAGTCCTTAGGGAGTCTGCAACATCCATTGAAACTTACACCTGCAATCACAACCGGAACAGGTTGCAATTAATCTATTAATCAAATAAGTTCCAATCTCCCACGGGCATAAGACATTTGCTGGTTGCTAATCACTATGTTATTAAACATTAATGAAATGCTTTATTACTCTTGGCCTTCTCTTCTTACATATGATGCAGCAGATGTTTCATGCAGACAGATTTCAAAGGACTTGCAAAACAAAAATAGTTTCTCCTCACCCTCCAAAAAATTTTATTTATTTATTTAGGGAACAGGTAAGTGCTGCCTCCAACGTTTATTATTCCTTTGTCTCAGGACTATTGCTACATGACATGAAGATGTCTGATGCTAGAAGTCATTAGGGGCTTTAATTTCAGTCCAAATGAAAATTTCTGACTCCTTAAGACCTTAGAGGAAGCATCCAAATTAGAAGGACACAAGAAAGGGAAACGACAGGTGAAGACTGAGCAGGGAGCAAAGGGGGAGTGGAACTGGCAACTGAATTAGCTGCCTGCAGATGATTATTTGCCAAGCAGAATTAAATCTTTCAGAAGTACGAGTCTTAATAATGAGCTCCCAGATGACCGAGCTTTTAAAAGGTTAAGCATTCCCTACTGAATTCAGAGGGAGACCGGGCAGCTTCTCCTCTGAGGGTGGGGGAATTGGGAGAGGAAATTGGCTCAACTCCAGCAGTGAAGTTAAAATAGGGACTTACACTTCTTACCTTATGCACATATACAATAAGCCCTTCTCCCCACATTCCTGACGGGTTCCTCACCCCCTGGTTTAGTAAGTTTGTCATGAGCAAATATCAGCATTTTTTAGTTACCGCTATAATTTAAAACCACCACATGTGAATATCAGGTCTAAGATAAGCCTAAGATAACAAATAACCCTACCAAATTTCAGATGATAGCCACACTTGTATAAGAATGTTTCAACAATTGTTCTTCGTAGTTTTATATACAAAAACAATTCAAGCTTCCCCAGATACATATCTTCATATTAAAAGGCAGCAGCACATTCTTCCGGTAGCTGCAAAATAATTTTACCAGTTGACCTTTCCTACACCCAAGAAATCTATCGTACACTTGAAAGGGAAAGCCAACTATGTCAAAGTACAAATCCACTGTAAGCTACTAGAAGAGTTAGTCTTCAAGTTTGATAAAACAGGTTATCAGACTTCTTGCTTGAGGTTTTTTTCCTTAGTCAGCACTAGCGCTTTTCAAACACTGTCCCATTTTTCAAGAAATCATTTCCTTAGGCTAAAGGGTGTCACAGCACTGAAATGAAAAGATTAAGAAATCGTCACATTCACTTCTAGCCTAAATTGCCCCAAAAGAAAAGAGTACAGAGAAGAAGAATAACTTTTAGTAACTATTTGCATAGCAAAGCACATTTTTTATGACAAATTTTAAAAGCTGAGACACAGCACTATGCCTAGATTCACCACTTAGTCACATCAAAAAGAAGCATCCTGGCTTCCACCTTGCTTCCAGAATAAAATGAGAACTTGCACATAACCCTGTAGCAAGTAAACAAAAGGAAAACTGGTGAAACCAAGAGACTGAGGGAACAAAGACGACTTGGTCAGCCCAATCATCTCGGCACCATACCACCCAACAGTTCAACAGCAGCCATCACCAGATGCTTCCAAGGAAGGCTCAAAAAAGCTTAGTTTCTAATCATCTGGGACCATAAAACCTGAAGACATGGACGTTTAACCTCTTTTACTGAACTTGTAAACAATTTTCAAAAATGCATTTTTAAAACATGCGAGATTCAATGACTTTGTTACACTGTGCGCAAGTCAATCACACAAATTATGTCGGAAAGTGTTTCGTACATCATCTACCACCTTTTCAATGGACTACACATTCTTTTATGTTTAATCTACAGTACCAGGAGATTCTCATAAGGTAACTTCATTAAAACATCCACTTTTACTAGTAGTGCAAGTTGCAAAACCTTTCACTGACCTTGCCATATACTTTCCACTACAGGATCTTATTTTCCATAGTTTAAGGAGGTCTCCCACTGCATACATCACGCAAAACAGATATGCTGTGGGGATGAACTGTAGTTGAGTAATGAAAGAGATTTGGTTTTAGGACCCTTCCCTCATTTGTTACAAAAGGGAAAAGCTCTGCAGTGGATAAGGTGAGGAACTGCAGAAACAGCAAGGACTGTCTTCTCTCAGTCATAGCACTTTATAATGCTGTATTGTGAAAAATGGACTTGAATCTACCACTAGTACATAGAATAATCCACATTAACGCGTTTATCCAGGAAGCTGTTACATCTGTTTTTCTCTCCCAGTTCAGTATTCTGAAGTATTGAGCAATCAAATATACATGAAAGAGATCAATAGGACCACTGATGTTCACACCTGTCAAAAAGCCAAAATTGGACTCTTCTGTCCTGTATCCACTACATAAACAGATGGAAAAAAAATTCCCCAATGTCTGCACTTTAGAATTCACATCAGGAGATAGAATGTGAGATAACCAGGAGAGACAGGGCACCTGTCCTGGCCCAAGGTATCTTGCAAACATCACTGGCAGTGACATGAGATTGGCTTGTCCAGGCAAGCCAAGAGTCCCCTGCATGCTAGCCTATTTCTCACCAGTTGCCCTGCTTGTCCTCCTTGAGCGTGAAATTTTATTTCCACTAAATTCAAACTATGCACAATCAAGTAGAAAACATGCAGTTTTAACTAGATGGAAGAAGTTGTTAAGTATCTCTGCTCTGTGTTCAAAAAGCTAGACATATTCAGAGGTACAAGGAACATAGAAATTAGTGGCATCCAGGCGCCAAACAAGCTAGACCCATTGTTACCCCCAGATTAAGTTTCTGAAGGACCCCAAGCCCATGAAAAAGTTACCAAGTATTTCCTGAACACTTGGTAGCTTCCACTGAAACCAAAAGCCTTTTAAGGACTGTTACACCACCTTCAAGATCACAATGATCCACAAGGGAGGAACAGTGATTCACTCCACAGGGAAGCCCTTGCTGTCGTAGCAATGGTAAGGTATACCTTTGACAAAATTTATTCACAAAGAGGAGGACTTGAAAGAGTAAACACAAAGTTTTTAAACCACAAACCTACTGCTCTTACCTAAAGCAATCGAGATAATCACAAATAACAGTTTCCAGACCCAAATACAATACTATCCTAAAGCTTTTTTCCTCAAGACTTTAATTCTCTGCTTGATACGTTCTCTTTCCTGCCCTGATATTGAAGGGTACGAAAACCAGCAATCCCTATCTCTTCCCATCATTTGCTTGGTTTTTGAGAAACATACGTTAGAACAACCAAGGTATTAACATTTAGATTAGTAACAGCAAAATCTAATTTATGCCCCCTTGAAGCAAACAAGACCTACCTCTCTCACCTTTATCAAACATAGCACTCTTCATTGCACTAGCAGTTAGGGCCTACCTTGTTCTGCAGCACCTCTTAAAACTAGGCATTAGGCGTTATTTAGTACCTCCATGAGAAATAACAGCAAAGGCACCGAATTCAATTTCAGTCAGCACCTCCCATGAGTTACCTGTCTATGGCAAGTCTTTACTGGATATAGAAAACACTGTGCAGCTTTCCTAAGCAGTAAAGCACCCAAAGAGGATGTGCACAAGTTTCAACATTTTCCTGAAAACCAGCTGCCTTCAAAAGCAGCCTAAAACACCTATCCAGGTGAAATGATAGAACCTGCAGAAGACTGTCTGTCATTATAT
This sequence comes from Fulmarus glacialis, assembly GCF_000690835.1. Taxonomy (NCBI): domain Eukaryota; kingdom Metazoa; phylum Chordata; class Aves; order Procellariiformes; family Procellariidae; genus Fulmarus; species Fulmarus glacialis. The sequence goes on along the minus strand of NW_009223818.1, from coordinate 71,261 downwards.
TCTCCTCCTCAGCTCAGGAGTATTACAGCTTTATTTCACAGCCAGAGATAATCGAGCAGGGCTGCTGCACAGGAACGCAAACCCAGTGGGTCAAAGCACGTGTGAATCAAGATGGGTTCTAGGCTGTTTCTGAGAAGCTGAAATTTTTCCTGTGTTAAAAAAAAAAAGCCTAAAAGACAAGTTAAATACAAGTGCTCTACTACCCATTTCCATACAGAATACTTTCTATTATCAGTTTTATGAGCTTGAAAAACTAAGCTTGCTCCGTAATATTTTATGTGTATTCTTTCTGAACATTTTAAAACACAATTCTGAACTTTTTCTCTTCACATAGAAAAAAAATTACTGAATTGACCCCCCAAAATGACTACAAGCCAATGGAAACGTAACTCAACATCCCTTTAAGGTTTTGTTTTATTACATTTCATGGACTATTTATAATTGTGTATTTTAGAAGTGGGGAAGCAAGATATGAAACCTGTTATCCCAGTAAGCAATAACTTAATCCAATTTTAAGCAACTGAAGGTATCTTGTACTTCACAGTACCTTATGTCATAGGAACTGCAGTTGCTAAAAGTTGGTGCTTTAAAAAGACCAGGCTGTAAGAGTCTCTGGTTATCAGAAGTGAAGGGACCAAGGATTGAATGCCAGCAGCTTCATCTCTCTAAGTACCCAGAGTTAGATCTCTGCAGATCAAGATCAACAGTCACAGGAGCGAAGTTTGCAATATTGCTCTTTGTAGCCAGAGCAGATACAGCTTTCAGCAGG
>NW_009223818.1:70045-70475 GCF_000690835.1 Fulmarus glacialis | reverse complement strand
TTCTTAGGATAGCCCCTACTGACAGGCACATTAAGCAGCAACATACTCACTGAAAATGCCACAAAATACTATCAGCTGCCTCGTATTTCCACAGGATTGTGCCTTCTGAGTTGAATTCATTTCCTTGCCCTAGCCCTGAACAGTGAACAATGCTTTTCCACATTTTGTTGAAATCAAGCTCTATGCAAAGGGTGCTGAGACCCTTCTGCATTCAAAATCCCAAGAGCACATTAAGCAGCAACATACTCACTGAAAATGCCACAAAATACTATCAGCTGCCTCGTATTTCCACAGGATTGTGCCTTCTGAGTTGAATTCATTTCCTTGCCCTAGCCCTGAACAGTGAACAATGCTTTTCCACATTTTGTTGAAATCAAGCTCTATGCAAAGGGTGCTGAGACCCTTCTGCATTCAAAATCCCAAGAGCAGG
>NW_009223818.1:0-70031 GCF_000690835.1 Fulmarus glacialis | reverse complement strand
TGAGGACATGGTACTGCCTGCTTATGTAGGCAAGACAGTATTGCTCCCCACACATTCTATGTTTACTGCACACAAGGTTAGATTAAGACAGAGCCACCATATCTTGAGTCATATTTACATTCAGGAAAATTTAATTCAAATAAATTTTAAAGGTGAATCAGTTAAAACTTCCAACAGAATTTAGCTGAACAGCTGAATTCAGAAGGGTCTCAGCCGAATTTAATTCCCTTTGAAAGCACATAATCTACTCAAGAAGTCACCTACAGATTCATTACCCACAAGCAGATCCTTGCAGACAAGCCAGTAGGACAGGATGCCACAGCTCAGTGCTCCACCAGGAAGGGACTTTCTTCTACCACCTGCACACAGCGCTGTGCATTTGCGCCAGGTACAGGCTGTTGCCACTAGCAAGGTGGACCCTTTCCAAGAGATACTCATCAGGTTAGCTCCAAACAAGAGTCCTTGTGCTGTTTATCCTTCCTGTTAATTGATGGCCTTCGTGCTGCCACAGAAATTGCTCAACAAGTACACTGACTCTGTTATGCCTCCAACACTCCAGGCAACCCTCAACTTGCCCTAGTTTTCCTACATCTCATACTACTTTCTTGTCCTACTAGACCTGTTAGCCCTATGTGAAAGTAGATAACCTTTATGCCTGTTACGCACAGTTAGAGAAGCAGAGCCATTGCCTCTCAGGAAATCTATTATATTATCTGCAAACCATGTCCTTTTTCGCCCTTTGCCAAGTTATGTTGACTGTTCAGGAAAAAAAAAAACAAACAAACAAACAAGTATGCATTGTACCAAGTTCTTGACTATTTGCTCTGGCTCTTCAAATGCTGACTCCAATCACCTACCATGGCTTCCAGCACACCAGGGAAAGAACATTTCTATTTCATATGCTCTCATGCTGCTGCTTTTTGCAGGTATCTAAATGACAAGTGGATAGTGTTAATAACCATAGTGTAACCAAGGAAGCCCCAGGTCTCACAGACAGGCAATTCTAGTACACTTTACTGTGATGTTGCTCTAACAGAAGAATCTAACCTAGAAAGAATAGAGCACTACTTTTTAAAAAAAACTACAGAGCTTCTGATGTCATTGCCTCAACTAAAAATTATCAGCTCTTACCACCTTCTAATTTTATAACTCAGAATTGCTCTCTATTTATAAAGTATGTCCACAAAGAAAAACAGTAAGTATTTATCCTTATTTTTAGGAATTCTTCAGAAAGCTGTGCTCACCTCAGATCTCCTGCTCCACATCCTGTTGCTCCCTGTCAGACTTCACCTGAAATGTGCTCACACAGTTGCTCAAGGTCAGAAAGCAAAACAAGTGCATCCGTGTAAGACACTGAACTGAATCTTTCTATAGTTCCTTAGCCCATGCACTACATTTTGGAGAGCAAACTCCAAAGTGCTCATTTCCACACTTGCACTTACTACTAATTCCCATGTTAAAAAAAGTCAGCAATACATCTTTTTAAAAAGTTTTTTGTTTTTTTTTTTTTTTACCAGTAAAAGCAAACTTTTCCACTAAGATGCTTTACTGGGTTCACACAGGCAATATGAACATCCACTATGAACTTTTACTTTTTTTTTTTTTTTAAAAAAAAAAAAAAAAAAGGGAAAGGAAAAAAAAATCCTTCTCTTTACACCTGCAGTGAGAGCAATGCGACTGGTGGACAACACAGCCGGGGAGGTCAGGAAGACATATGCATGTCCCACCACAACAACAGATAAGTTGCACTGTCCCATTTCAGGGACTAAGTAGCCTGCAACAAATGATTTCATTTATAATCAATCAACATTCTTGCACTGTTACACTCATCTGATATAAATGAGATGCCTGTTTTCAAGCCCCAAAAGCTTGGTACAACCTTTATGACTCATGTGTCTGGTGACATTAAACTAAGACGATTGCACAAGGGCCTGCAAACTCAGTCTGATAAGCAGATCCTTGGACAAATCTTCAAATGAAAAACACAGAAGCAGATGGATCTTTAAAAGACATCAAGTCACATTTCTGTCTTCATCCTCGTTTGATAAAATTTAGGGAAAAAAACCAAGGAGGGAAATACACTCTAGCTCTCTGTGACAGAGTGCCTCTTGAATTAAAAAAAAAAAAATCAAAATTAGATCCAGCTGTTCTCTTACATATGCATTGTTATGCTTCAATGATTCAGACTGGATGTTTGTATTTTGACTAGTTAGCCTAGGACTAAGCAGTCTAATCATCATGGCTGGTCTTTCAAAGGAACATCACAAATGAAGAGGTGGAATGAACACCTTTGTTGGGCCTGTAACAATTAGACCAGGCTTCAGATTTTAGAAGAACTAGGCAATATAGATGTATATAGTCTGGGTATTTGCATCATGACACATAAGAAGCCTTGATTACTCATCCCAGTTGACTATACCAGGCACTACATAAACAAAAACCCACCCTGAAGAAAGCAGACTGCATTCTATTTAGTTAAAAGTTTGTAACGTATATTTAAAAATATGATAAACACCACACCTCACATCTCACCCTAAAGAAGAAGAACTGGATATTGAGTGGGTCCTTTCCTTACTCCTGTCCAAAAAAACAGTATAAATGCATGAGGACCTTTTTATTGGCATCACTCTTTATATTTTAAAACAAGTATCAACACAATACCAAAGCACCAAGCACCATAATTAGAATTTTCCTTAGTGGAGTAAGTTTCTAATTACCTTTCTAATTACCTAATTTCTAAAAATTTCTTATTTTGCGTTATTACATGACACAACTCTTACAAAGCCACTCAAAGAATATCAGTTTTACTTCCTGCAGTAGATCACACAGGAGTCAAGGTCATCCAACAAAACCTCACTGTCTCCATCATCCTTTAAATTTAGTCTTGGGCACCATATGCCAAATTTCACTGCATAATGCAGACAGAAAACGTGAGGGAAAAACCGAAGTGGGACATAAAGCCAAAACAAGTTTTTCTCAAAAATATACAATATAAAGTAGCAGAAAAGTAATTCCTTGTATTGTGTAGGCTAAAAATAATTGTGTTTGTCATTCACATCTCACCTTCTCAGACGTCCCAGGGACCAGGAAGTACCCAAGTCACAGGAAAAACCAGCAGCGTTGTTAATTCTAGAATATGCCCGACAGTCTGAAGTGCCTCTGTCTCTGCACTATAGATGCTTGACAAAACATTTAAAATAGCTTCCTTTCATTATTTTCTCATGTCTTGGTACTACTTTTCAGAGCAGCAATGGGCACTGCATATTGCCTTTAGCAGCAAAGGAAACAATCATCAATTATATGGCTCTCAAGGCTTTGAAAGCTTCTCAGAAGGAGCATGCCAGTTGGTTCTAAAATGCCAGGTCTACTCAAGAAAACAAAGTGGCAATCAAAAATTACTCCCAGTTCCACGCTTCCTTAAACCTTCGTCATTTTATTTGATGAATTTGAGTTACCCCTTTTCACGTAGGATCCAGGAATAAAAAGAGCAGCTCATTTACAAGGTTTTAAACAAAGCTGAAAGGGCTGAACTACAAGACAGTGCCGGAGGGCACAGCTTAGCTGTCTTGGTGACACATGAACGAAAAGATCTGTCCCCCCTCTTTGCTTCAGGAAGCCTCTGTTGAGCAGCAGGTGGACCTCTTCTGTCCTTCCTGTCTTGCATTTCATCAGTTATTCCTTCTTTCCCCTTAAGCATATAGTTACCACAGCAGAATATTTGAATAAATTACAAATACTGAGTTCAAAAAGGACACACAGTTTGCCACTGCCTGATTTAGCAGCCAAGTATTTTAAAGATAAAAATCTGTGTTCACTGGCAAAAACTGAAGCCAAATCGTTCAATGACATATTCCAATCACACTCTAAAAGAGGCATGTTGCACCAAAGATAATCTAACCAAGAAAGAAAAGTGAGCAAGTGAGAGCCACAGGTACATAATGTTGCTAGATGTAAAAAGTGTTTATGCTAAATCTTCCGTAGTCAGGCAATCTCACACTGTGGGACTTCTAAAAGAGAATACACAACAGTACAACAAAAAGCCTTGAAGTAACTGCATGCACCAAACATCCAAGTAGTCTCAAAAGCACCATTTTTATCTCAAACATCAGCTAATCTTCAATTTATACCCTATACAATACTCTTCTCCCTAACTGGGAGACAGGTGTACAAGGTTCCTACTGGGACATCATTTCCACCCAACATCCGCTTTAATACCCAAGCTCTATACAGCAGCAGTGTTATCTAGCGCTCAAGAGCATTAGACATGCCTACTCTGTGCCTATTCGTCTTAGCCAGAACTACAAGATGAAAAAAAAAAAAAAATCTAGCTTAGAATTTATGTACAACCTCACACAGCAGTGTATCACTAAATCCCTGAGCTTCAGAAGGACTTCAGAAATTTCACTGTGACTTTTCTCTTTTTAAATGACCAAGTTCAGGCTGCATTCACAACACAAAGAGCAGCCCTCGATTCTCCACTTCCAACAGGTTGTGCACTTAGAAAGGCTACTCTGTTGCCACCCTAAGAGGGTACCAGTGGCAGCCATTAAATACTTTCTTTTTAAATGAGAATGAGAAAAGCAAAATCCGCTCCACCAGCCTGTAATCTGCCAATCTCAGAGATGTATATCCAATGTGAGGATATATTCTCAGGCAAGCAAAGACATATAGTCTTCATGGTAATGCTCCTGAAAGGCTCTCACAAATCTTTCCATAAAACACCATGCCCACACTTTTCACAACTGCTTTTGAACACCAGCATGGCACCCCAAAAAACCAAGAATGTTCAAGTCAGCTTCCATCTCAGTTACACTGACCTGTGAATACGTGTTATGAACAAGGCTCCCTCTAAGCAGAAGGCATGACCCAAAAGTAAAACTTCAATTTACAAATGTGAACAATAAAGAGGTTATATCTCTACTGCATGCAGAATTATTGTTTTTCCTTCTCAGGCACTTAAGCAGCACAATTGGAAAGTCGAAGGAAAGGAAAGTGTCTTTTAAAAATGGAACTTAATGTGAGCAGGATCAGGAATTCTGCAGCGTCTTCAACTATATTTGCACAGCTATAGTGTGCTGTTGGTACGTGGCAGAGTTACAGCTATTTATGTGCTTTAAACTACACATTTCCATACCTTAATGTGTTTGGAATTCTTTTAAACTGTAATCTTCACTCTGAATGTCATGATTTCAGAATAGCATCCCTACAATGTTACTCTTTTTCAACCTCTGCCTCAAAGCAGTCTCCAGCTTAATTTAGGAATATATATATGAAATATATATATCATGGAATGTATATAAATATATGTAATTCATGAACATCAGACATATGAACTCACTTCCTTTAGTAAACATGAGACACAACAGGAAATAAACCAAATCATTATTACAGCATCTATGTGAATTACCTGGACCAGTGGGGCAAAAGATTTTTTTCTAAGTTTAATATATCTTAAGTTTCTTTTTGTTGGTGAGCAGATAACACATAGGACAGATAGGTTTAATTTTAGTCTCAAGTTATGCACTAGAAGTGAACGAGAAGAGAGAAAGTTGACCACAAACAGCTATCTTGTTTTAAAATCCTATCTTTGGTCCTAGTCCAGGGAGTACCACAAAAAAACCTCATGGAAGTAGAAAAGCTCAAAATCCAAAATAAATGTGATACTTGAACTGCGGCACATATCTACAGATGCCTCATGCTAGCACCCACGAGGTGAGGGAAAAAAAAAAAGCCCTCAAGGGCTCTTTTGACTCCTCCCTTTTCAGAGAACACATTCTTACGGCAGATATTTCCCTTCTAACGTGGGTTTCCACATGGCAACATGTGGAAACACATTTCTACATGCACACGCAGCCACGGCTGCAGATGAAGCGCTCTTCCTCCTCCTCCCCAGGCCAATTGCAGCTGGATGACGCTGCATTCCCTGGGCAGCAATTTTCAGTCCAACTCCCCAGCTAAAAAAGAAAACTGAAGTCAATGCCCTTAATACAAACTCCAATTCATCCTCACATGCCAAACTGAAGACCTATTTTGCATTAACACTTATTATGCATCCAATTCATTTGTCAGATTAGAAAACATCTGTAGAAATAGTCATAACAGAACTACAAATAATTTTATTATTTAGACTTTATCACAATACAAAGTGAAGAAGATGCTTCTTAGCCCTCTTAGATCTCTTCTAGGCCACAAAAGTACATCCAGGGAGGTTTCAGCTGACACAACAAACAGTACACTGCTTACTTCAAAGACTGCCAAAAGCAAGGGTATAAAAAGGTTTTTGGTTCGCTAGCAAAACTCAAGTGTTTGCGAAAATTGGAAAATGGAATTAAATACAAGGTTGTGAGTGAAAAGTCACAAATCTACCCAGCCTCTTTGGTGTGCTGTGATCAGACAGGCACTGCAACTGCAATTACAGCCGAATGACAGAATTGACTCCAATAAGCTAGCTTTCAGGAGACAGACAGATCAAGTACTGCTATAAGAAATGCTATTATCTTGGTAAACATCTCTGATAATCTGGCTAAGCTCAGCTGGACCAGAGCTACAAATCTGGCCTCTGTACAAGAGTTAAAGCACAGACTTGAAGAAACTCTCTGGAACCAAACACAGCCCTCCAGCTCTTTAGAAGATGGAAAAATATCCTGAACACATGCCCACACATCTCCCATTCTGCAAATCGTATCTGATAGCCCCAGTCTTTAAGAAGGACTGCATTCCCTCAGATGGGGATAGGCAGGGCTAGAGTCAAGCTCGATTATCTTCCTTCTGCTAGTTTTACAAAAGTTTGTAATATTTGGTAATGTCACTGGAAAATATTTTCAGCCTTCCTTCCCCACTTGTGATACAAACACAAGCCATCAAATTAAAGTAGTCAGAAGACAGATCTGTTGTTCTGGGTGTACTTTATAGCTATTTAACAAAAAAATTAAGGCATCCTTTTAAAAGCACACCTTCATAATGGTCTTACGAACAGTGATTCACTATTCCTCAGATCTTCAAAGTAGCTAAGATATGCAAGTCCTCAAAGGCTTATAAGAAAGGTGCTTAAATGTTATTATTTCTCATTGCCATGTCTTTCCTTTGTGACTTTTTATCCCATGAGTTCTTCCAACTCAGCTGGGAAGTTCTTGGAGATGAGATAGGGTAAATAACAAAAGACATTCTTTTGACAGAAGGCCTTACAGATTAATGTTTGAATATTCAACAATCCTTAGATGGAGATATTAGAGAGCTCAGCTAGCTCACACACAGAGATTAAATTAACAAAGAGTGCAGTCTTTAGTTCAGTGGAAACCTGTGCAGGTGACAAGAGGTCACAGAGAAAGATGATCATGAACACACTAGAGCAGGTCCAACCTCTACATTGTATTCAAGACTTAAAACACTGACTTAAGATGAAGACAGTGTTCATTCTAAACCTCTGTGATAACTTCCAATTCCTTCTCTAGAAAGGGGTAAAGTACTTTACTCGGCCACTGTGTGCTTAGAGAGGATCTACAGCTCAGGCAGCTACAAACAAAGGAAGTCAGAGTTCTAGGTCGTATCTCAAGTTTCAGCAGTAACGATGGCTTCTCTGCAACTATACAGTTAACATTCTCACACCAAAGCTAAAATACATAGGAATAGGAGCCTGGAAGATGGATTTGCTAAAACGCAAAAAGACAAGATGCTTCTTGCATCCTGTCTGAACCTGGTGAAGGGAGACCAAACCCGCACTGAAGAGACAGCGATACCTTTTCCCTCAAAGCTTTCCATTTGGGTTCCCCAACACGTATCAAGAGGCCGGATGTCAAACTCCTGTTTGTTTGTCAGTCTATAGACATGACTATCTATAGCCCAAGCTTACAGACTGCAAAAAAGACTTGTTTTAACTTTTATTTTTATCAGGTTACTAGGTACATCCCTCCTCAAAACAGATCAGCTACACTAACAGTGATCTTAGTAGACTGAAGCCCCCTGAAAATGTAGCCTTTTTTCAGTATAATGCTACTATCTGCTGTATCTTAAACAGCCAAGGATAACCGAGAGCCAAGAAATAAGCCAGGGAGGGTCAGCCAAGAGTGGAACTAATTAAACCTGATTTGAAGTCAGACTCTCACAGTGGTCTGTTAACCACTGAGATCCTGAGAGCAAGAGATACATATCTCATTAGTCAACAGGTTCACACTTTTTGCACATGCATGTTTACAGAATGACCTTCAACCATAAGCAGAGACGCACAACTTATTAAAAAAAACTGGGTCAATTTTAGATTGTTGAATGCTTTACACAGAAAAGTCTCTTGAAAAGTTAACAAAAGTTAAGAACCTAAACACGTAGTCATTTTTCAACAGGAATTCTTCCTTGTGGTTTTACATTTTTCACCTGAGCTGCTACGATCAAAGTTGCTGTAATTAAGTTAACACAAACAGTGGACATGGGCTGCTTTGTAAAATGATCTTTTTATACTTAGCAGCTTGATATATTTCAGGCAGGAACTGAAGGAAAGCTGTTGCTCTTTCAGAAGCATTTCAAACAGCTCACAAAAGTACACACACCCAGCAGAGAAAGAGAGAAACCAGAACTTCAACATAGACTTATTTTTCCATTCTGCTGCTTTATTGGGTTTTTTAAGGCTCAGATTAACACTAAGATTTTGCATACTTTAAAAAAAAAAAAATCATGCAAATGGTTACAACATATATTCCTCCCATAGCTAAAAATAGGAAAGAGCACTGCCTACTATTCAGTGGCCTCAGCTTTATCAACGCACAGCTTCACGTTTATGGACCATCAGGGCCCTAGTCTGACATCCTCTCACACTCCAGAAGTTCTGCCTATTTGAGTAATTCAGGCAACTAAGCCATGGGCATACACAGTTGGAATGCTAAACCTAGGCAGCCCCTGAAAGATTTGACAGACTGGATGGCATGAATGGTTCTCGTTACAGAATTTGGCTTTCTCTTGCTGCACACTTCAGGTCTATGTGAGCCATTAACAAGAGATGTGATGCCCAATCTAGGTTGTCTGAAAAGGTGCAGGATTCTTAAGAACTCTTCATCATTTAGATGGCGACAGCCTAGTGCTAAAGCAGAAATATCAAGTACTGCAACTCAGATATGAAGAATTTAAGTATTTATTCTCAGTCAGCTGAGAAACGTTTCTAGCAATTCACACATTCATTCCAACTGGATTTCTTAAGAATAGGCATGGAATGACAGAAATAACAAAAACTAGACTAAGAATTTCCTATTTGTGCTAACATACCTGCTTGCTTATTATTGCTTTTTGTAGAATTAGACAGCAACATGACTGACTCTTAATCTGAAGAATATTCCAATGAACATGCCAACAGAAGCAGTGCAAGAAAATTTATGCTACCAGTATTTTCTTTTCAAGCATCACAATTACGCTGTGTCAGTTAAGGGCCTGCACAGACACGTGGATGAAAATAATTGGAAATATTATAAATAATTTAACTGCACCTATCTGTATCAATGTTTTGCATGAGGACCTATTCCTATGCATCTGTGGGACAGAAGCAGAAACACAGTATAGATCCATGAAAGCCGGGACATAGTCTTCAGGAAATTTTGCCATTTGAATGGATTTTGGCCCCAAAAGCTTGTGAATAGCTGCCTTACACCATTTTTCGAAGAGAAACATCTCTCTCTTATCCTTGTTAAACTTTTAACTGAAAAAAAACCAACGAAAATATGACCCTCCACACTGACTAGAGACAAATTAAATCGTCCCACAGATGAACAACAAACAGCATGCAGTTTGTGAACTACTCAAAGTATCATGTAATTGTCAAAAATTACATTACTTAAGTTCCTCATGCTTAATATGGCGATCTACCTTAATGAAGGCAGAAGACTTTGCAAAACTTTAGCTTTGCAAACCAAAATTAAGCATAAGTCTCTATATTTTATTTTATTTATTCCCCTCAGCCATTTGTTTCTAGCCCTAGTGTACCAATACTATTGCTGTAGGTTACACTGAACTCTAGACGTACTCATTTTAAAACCCAGAGCACTTCAGAGACCCTGTTTAAAACACAGCCATGCAGGAACTGCACTGCCAAGCTGAAGAACCACTAAACTGCAACAAGGGAGTAGAAAGAAGCAGGAGCGTTGCAAACTATCTTTACTATCACAGAAACTGTAATACTCATTTCTTTAGCAAAGATTTTACACTCACTTTGTTCTGGCATAGACCAATGCTGCTGCTTCTTCAGTGGAGGCCGCCGAGAAACTTGTCATAGTAATGGAAAAGGAAAAAAGAAAAAAAGACAACCCCCCTCTGTTAATTCCAGCTTACAAGCTAGCTTTAAACCTGAATAAAAGTATCTCAACTTCCTGACAGAGATCTAAAAATTGGCAGCTGTGGTGTATTTTCCACATCTTCACAATAAACTCCCTCCAATTCACAAAACGCAGGAGCCTAGAAGTTACACTCTCATGGGACTTCCTAAAGTTTCTGAATCATGCCCTTTAAGTTTCAAGACTTCCTGCTGGCTTTTCTAAAAGCATTTTTTTTTTTTAAGAGCTAAATCACAACAAAGGAATTATACTTCGTGTACCAAGATAAATCTGTCAGGATATAGAGATAAGCAGGCACCAGCTTGAAGCATACTGCTGAAAATTTTGTTGATGATCTACACTTCAGGAAGCAACTTCCATGCATTACTTTCCTCTTGTTGCCTCTCCACCAGTGGGACTAGTGCAGACAGGTGTTTCTAAAGTGTTCCCTCTCTTCTCCCAGAAGTTGATAAAGTTGATTTAAATCAAACAAGCTACCGCCACCTTTGGCTGTCTACGGTAGGGTTTTCCTCATCATTGCCGAAGCAGGGGTGTACATTAATGAGAGGGAAGAAGTGGCAGATTTCTTCAGGAACTCCACGCACCAGGGCTTGGATCTGGACTCTGGCAGCTGTCCAGGGGATGGCTACAGCCCAGCAGAGCTGCACACCACAGCTCAGCTCTCTGAACAGAAGAGCTGGTCCGCTCCTACGCTGCAATCAAACTGTTCGGCCAACAGACATTCAAAGTTCCCTGTTTAACTGGTAAAGTATCTGGTCCAGCATTTACAATCTAGACCAGACGTTCCCAAAGAGTAGCGTATCCTGAAGCAATTGTATGCTGTTCTTGATATAAGATATATGTCTCTAGCTTCCAAATCCATCCAGGCAGAGGCTTTCATCCAGCCTGCAGGAATTTACACCTCCTGCCAACAGAACATACACTTCCAGATCAGAATGTGAAAAGAAAGGGAGGACTGAACTGATGAATGATGGGATAAACTAGGGAGCTGAGACCAAAGGTAGATGATGTTGTACATCTGGGATACAAGTTTGGTGTAAGAACATGAAAAAATGCAGAACTTGGGTACCACTGCAGATGTGACCCATGCAAATTATGAAGTTAAAAAAAAAAATTAAATTAATGCTATCTATTTGTAAATCTACACATGCGCTTACCATTAATTCCACCTAGTTTAGGGGTATTAAAGCCTCCAGGTACTGGATGTTCTCAGCTTATGTCATCATACATGGACAATTAGTTCAGAGTCCAAACTGGAAACACCCTACTTAGCTTTTTAGCATTTGGGGTTTTTTCCTTAAACAAAAAAGAGGGCTAATATTCAAAAGATTTCATGTTTTTTCTAATCACTTAATGAAACACTCCGAAATAAAGAGATTATATAGTCAGATAACAAAATGCCACTGAATCAACTATTGAAAGAAAAACAAAGACCTACACTTTACTCTAGATGCACAACACAGATTTATAGAAAAAACATTAAGACGTCACAAGCTATCAGTATCTGATGGGCAGGAACTAAAATGCTCAGCCAAGTTTTCATTTTGACACACTACACAACCTCAAAGTCATGAGACTGAAGGAATCAAAGATTCTGGTCCAAAGCACTAGCTGACATCCACCAAGCATGACATGGTAAGGGAAATGTTCTGGCCTTCCCCCTGAAACTATGCAATGGGAAGAGATCAGAAAGCTCTTTTAAGCATGACTAGGTTTAGAGCTTCTGTTATTCCTCTACCTCTTCCATTCTTCTAAAATAATCCACTTTTACATCATATTGCATGCTTCCCCAGTACTAATTGCCTTCAACACATAATACAGTCCAGAAAGAACTCAGATGTAAGAACAATGTAAGAACTTTACACACCTTTCTCAATTAGAAGTTAAACAATGCTGCACAACTACATTTATTTAAACATATCTTTCCTTTTCCATTCTTCATCTAATGCATCTGTGATATACTGATACCTGTGGTGATGACAGCATCAATTTCAAGACTCAAGGAAAAGGCATACACCAGTTCCTTCAAAACACTTTAAAAGAATGGTTTTGCTACCAAAACAGGACACAAATTACAAACATTACCAGTGAAGCTAGCTGTGCATGAAGTCTTACTGAAAAAATGAGCAAACAGAAGGAAAACGATAAACATGTCATCCAATAGCCTTTAGAAGTATCTCTAAAACTAACAGAAGTATCAAATTGTAAAAAAGAAGTTTCAAATTGCTGATTTTCCTTAAATACGCTTCAACTATTTTTAAGCTCAGAAGTTTTTGTATGTAGACCATGCCAACAAGATTATCCATGACACCTTCTCTATATATTGTCCTTATGCTTCTATAGCCATGAAAGCTGTGGCCTTCAGATGCTAAAACCCACACCATTAATTTCAGATGCTAAAACCAGTACCTTTGCTATCATTCACTGCTTGCACAAGTTTAGCTGCAGGCCACTTGACCACAAGGGAAAGCAGTAAAGCACACCAAGTACCAAGCAGAGGACTAACAGCAGTGATGACGTTGCTGATGGTCCTTAACTTTTATTTGGTTTAAGTATCACCAGATAAAAATATAGCTTTTTGGACGGCTACTTCCAAATACTTAGAATAAAGTATCACTAGTCTATTAAAACCACCAGAATAGATCACATTTATAAATCAGGTAACGGAAGGAAGTAACTCGCCTTCAGTCCAAACTGGGCTCAGTATTTGTTATCTGTCTTGGCCTGGGGACTTTCTGAATTACCCAAATACAGCCTTCCACTTCGTAGGTGCAACAACCAAGAACAAAGCCCAAAGGCTTCTGCTCCTTCCAGCAGCTTAATTACTAATGACTAGAGAACAGTCTATGCTAGAAAAAAGTAAGCATAAGACAAGCTTTTCACTTGTTTCCCAGCTCATTGTCTGAAAAATCTAGTCTGCGGCCTGGAAACAGCATCACAACATCAAATCAGGATTTTTAGCTTCCTGTTTTGCACTAATCCAAATAATCACAACAACAGTGACTCACTGATTTTCAAGTTAAACTACAACCCTTTATCATAAACCATCTGTTTAATCTTTAGTCTTGGAAATTTTTATGTGCATTTATGTGCTCCAATGAAAATAAATTTAAAAAGAAAAATCAAAAATCAAAAACATTGCCATCAAAGACATGGAAAATGAGATAACATTCATGAAAATATTCTGAACTTATGCATAGGCTCACCTTAAATCTTTTATCCTGCAGGACTTTCTTAATGGCCACAAGCTCTCCTGAATCACACAGTTTGGCTTGATACACAACACCAAAAGATCCATTTCCAATCACCTTGGTGTCTGTGTAGCTAACTTCTTGTGGTCGGTCCGGACCTTGTCCAGGAGTTGCCACTACTGTAGTCACTTTGCTGCCATCTTTGTCTCCTGGAAAGCAAGAGATACACAAATAATCAAAATACATGCATAAACGAGATGACCAGCAAGACTGAAACAGAAGAGGGTAAAATAAAGATTTAAATCACCATGTGTATTTCATTATTACAGAGAAAAAACCCTGACAAAATGCAAAGAAAACACTGAGCATATTTTTTACTGAAATGTATTAAGTGGTGACAATTTTTCATCTAGATTATTGCTAACAAAAATATTCCCTTTCCAGGAGCAAATAGCTCAGCAATAAAATGTAATGTATGAGCAAGACAAGTACTTATTTCTACATCTGATTAACATAAGTGGTATTAAACGGTATTGTTTGTATTACCAAAATGAAGCATTTCCCCATATTTTCCTGTAACTGAAGAAACCAAACTGTCAGTATAACCTGCAGAGCAGCACTCTGTCCTTTATAGGCATATATCTTGCAACAAAAACCAGAAGCACTGACAAACTTTGTTACAAACCGACCTGCTTGTAAAGCTTCAGTTTGCATGCATTAGGAAGCAAGACCTTTGTCAAAGCTGGCTGTGTGCACCTGAAGTGAAACTTAGGCTGCATCGTAGGGCGCAGTGCTGCTCCTCCCTTCTTCCATGCCCGGACTTCCTCACAAAGAAGGGAGGCGCTCACTGGGGCAGGGGGAGGAAGGGGGAGAAGGATGACATCGGCACACACTTAGCTCGCATCTTGACACGATTCAGAATGCAGACAGGGTCATGCGCTCAGGATGCAAGATCACGGTGGATGCTGCACTGGTCCTGCACTCCCCAACTCTACAGAAACTGCACTCATGAGATGCCCGTCACATCTACATATTAAGAAAGTTTCCTTCCACAGCTTCCCCAGGGAGTCTCTTCCGGTCCTTCACTACTCATGCATTTAGAAAAATTTTTCTAACAGGTAGCTCAGATCACCTTTAGTGCAGTTTAGGCGAATCGCTCCCTGTTCCGCTCCCAGAAGGCATGGAAAATGGTGCGGCTCCCCCCTTCCCTCTTTCCACCCACTCTCCCCTCATCAAACATGTGAAGGGCTATTGCAAAGAAAGTTACCATGATGGAGAAGTTACTTCTCTATGGGGGACCTTTCCCCTCACTGCTAAAAATCTCTCAAGAACGGTACCCAAAACTAGACCCTGCAGAGGAAGCTTACCTCAGCTCTACCTGACTGCTGGTGACTTCTCATGTCTGACTTACAACACACTTGTTTGTACAGCCCGGCACAATGTTTGCAGCTTGTGCAATGCTGCAACCTGGTTGACTCATGATCAGTTTGTGTACCAAACTCTCCTCTGCAGAGCTGCCGCCTGTCCAATCCTCTTCCACTTTCTACTTACAGACCTGATTGCTCTTACCAAAGCCTCATATTCTGCATTTGTCCCGACTGAACTGCATCCAAAGTTACTTAATGCTCTTTCGCCAGCTTGTCACATCCTTCAAGCACAGTCACCACCAGAAGGAGATCCATTTCACAATGCTATGTGAAGTTTATCTAACAAATTGGTGAAAACCAGTGAATCCTGTGAGACTCCTTAAGGACTCTGCAAAAACCCATTAAATATCTCATCCTAATTTTATCTTGAACCTCTTGTTGTGCTCAAACAAGAGCATTTTGTATGCCTTTCAGGGGATTTCCAGTAGTCCATTGTTTTGCTAGGCTTTCATGAGAAAATTAGTTTGAAAACTTCAGAGTCGAGATACACACATCCACTACTCCTCCTTCTCTACCTGTAATATCCAGAAGAAAAGTAGGTTGGCTTGGCATAATTTGCTCCTGAAAAATCCACATTAACTGTCACTCATCTCTTATGTTACCTTTTAGATTCTTACAAATTGTTTGCTTTTATGCATCCAACTACTCCATGAAACAAATGAACAAATTAAAAATAAATAAAGCACATTAGTGCAAAGGGTGCCAATTACTTGCCAAGCAATACACAGCAGGTATAGTCCTTCCCCAAAATATTCACGAGAAGGTGAGATGCAGATTTACACATTTGAAGAGAAAACAGAGGAACAACAACAACAAAAAGGAAAAATGGAGAGATAAATGTCTGCTCAGAGGGAGAGAGAAGAGCATAAATGGAAGCAGACTAAAGCTGCATGGAAAAATTCACCCTCCTCTTTGACAACTATAAGAAATAAATTGAAGGAAGCCAGGAAAAGAAGGAAACCCTTTTTTTGGTAAACAAGTTGAAAGTGTAATTCTGATAGCAGCCCTGCATTTATTTGCCCGACTATTCTATGATTAGCATTCTAACTCAGCACATATAAATAGGTGACATTTGCTTTATTACAACAATCCTCACCTTTTAAAAGGTAATCCCCTACTTCCCTGCTTTTTTGGGGTTGTTTTTTTTTTGGCCTTGGTCACAAGGCCAGAGTATCAAGATTACTGTAAATGAGGTGCATTCCCTGCCCTCCCAAAATCCAGACTACTGAAGTCTTAGGAGGTAAAAAAACCCTTGTCCCCAGCAATACTGGCTGAGATTTGAATTACTTGGTATCAAGTGATCTGCTCAAAGGACACTCTTCAGAGCTGCAATCCACTTGGGGATCTCCTCAACTGCAAGACCAAACCCTGAATTTCAGGCCACATCAGGTAGTTCTTCCCAACGTGGCGCTGCAGCGACCTGACCAACTTCTCCAGAGTTCAAATGAGAAGCCAGTCAGCTTTACACACTTTCCTCTAAGTCCATGGAAAAACAGCTAAATGTGCTAAAACCTTCAGTGCTTAAAAGTGTAAGCACCGACACTTTAATCAGATACACCAAGAATTACTTTGTTTCTTTACCGGAAGTCACAGAGCATTAAGCCTCCTAGATGTTTCTCCCAGTTTCCTTCTTTCAATAAAACAACGGCTTTTGCAAACCCATCCACAAAAGACACCATAAGGACTCTAAAGCTTTCAAAAATTAAGCCTGTTAGAGTTTCAACTATACTCCATTACAGAATAGTTGAACCTGAGGGACTGCAGGTGTAAAATTCACCTTGCATCTGTGATAGCTTTGATATCGAAGAGTAAAACATCTCAATGCGTTTCAAAGTATAGAAATAATACATATTTGTATCACCAGCAGCATCCAGGGGCCCCAAGAGGGGCCCCAAGCCTGTTTTGCCACTCGTTCCACTACATAGATGTATGTACTGTTCAGAAGACCATACAGAGTTCAGAATGGTTATCCCAGTTTTTATTGTCTGGACAGCAACAGTTGACTTGCCAGCCAAACAGCATATAAAGGAGTTCACTAAACGCCTTTGGGAAATACCAGTTTTAACCTCAGCGTGACAAAAGATAGCAGAGAGCAAACACCCTTTTCCAGCAATCTTCACTACCTCCAAACTGAGACTTCTAACAGCAAACACCAAGAAGCATCATACCACAGCAAGCCTTAATGAAAAGCCTAGACAGTTTTCACCTCATCCCTTTCACCTCTTACTTTGTTTCAGACTGTCAGACTTAGTGGCCCCAGTGGATAAGCAGGCATTGTCAAACACAATACTCTCGACACCTTCAATTGAAGGTCTACAATAGAACTAAAACATTAAATTGAAAAACTAAGGAAGGAAGGAAGGACCAAACATGAAAATATTAAACAGCTCTTATGGCACAGCTCACACATCAGAAGAATCACTAGTATTTGTCCAAAAGAAGCTTTCCGGTGCCAATGGCAATATGACCTAGCTTTACTGTAACAAAAAAGCAGATTCATGTGACTGTACAACCATCATCTAGGCAAACCAACTTTTTAACATCCAGGACAGAAGCACAAGAAAAAATAAATAGCTATCACTCTGTAATACACTTGTATTTGCACTTAGCACGTTTAATGCAAACCCTTAAAGCACTTCCCCACACTGTTTTTGTATTTAACATCCATGATGTGGTATTTGGGGGGTGTTTTTTGATGATGAGGTTAATCCAGAAGTCTGATGTGCAACTGAAAACAAAATCCAGACATTTTAATTCCAGCTCACTTTCCACCTTTAGCACATGACGACCATATGGGCCAAATCACGAGCATTAGGTGAAGTCAGTAGTTTGAAAGCAGAGAATACTCATCAGTTTGTGGGAAGAAAAGAACATATTCCACTTACAAGACTACAATTTATTAGAGCAGCAGTGCAAGCTCTAACTCTATTTTCCAGTATCTTGGTATAACTTTAGAATGGCTCATGTCATCATTTTACCTAATGCCAATGGCCACTTACCCTTTCAAGCTGAGTATTAATTCAATTTTGTACACTCAAAAAAAAGCTGAATATATTCAACTCTGTCTTTTGCTTATACAATTCACAAATTAAACCAAAATTAATATGGATCAGTATTATTTTAATGAAATATTAATATGGTTTGGGAACAAGAGGCCTGCATCCCCAAAAAAATGGTGGCAGATGTTTACCCAGGTGAGGCAAGGGATTCTGCTAGTGGACAAGCATTTTGTCACATAAATACCCCACCAGCTGCAGATTCCTACCGCTAGCTCAAATCTGACCATTCTACAAGTGCACTGTACGTATACTTTTTGCTAGTGCCTAAATGTAGCTGTCAGTCAATAAAACTCACTTCAGCCCTCAGAGACCATGAAAGACATCCTTTACTATTAATCAGAACTCCCCCCATGCCTTCTATTGAATGGGCCTGGAGAAAGTCCAAAATTATGTCTGCCCTACATCTCTTCAGCTGTTTAGCTTCTGATTGAGCAGTACAAACGCATGTTAATGCACATATGTCAGAGATCTATGATTTTTTTTTCTTTCAACTACATATACACCCTCTTCCTCCTCTTTTATGTTTTGAAGTTTAAGGGAAGAAACAATGAATTAGTAGGATGTTTACATCTGCTTTCTTCCTACTTCAAATGCAACCTCAATCCTTTGCACTGTCTACAAACTCCTCCTTTTCCTCTTTCTTTTGGCTTTACCTATGTTCTCTTGCTTCCCTCCTCCAACTGCTACACTCCTCCTCGCTGACATGCGCACAGATCCTCCCATTAGATGTTACTTAGGTTGTTTTTAAGCCCTAAACAAAAACCTCACAGACCTAAAACACACTCTCTACAATGTCTGAGGACACGTAGCTGCCTGACTCCACTTAACTCAAATATCTTCATTGATTTGTTTTAATTCTCACTATCACCCCCCTATTAAGATATGGCTCAATATTAAGTTAATATTGACTGCTTCTCCCCTTCCCAAGTCTAAGGCTTCTCCCCACTCTTTCATCTTAATTTGCTCAATGTTCAATACAGCCAATAAGTCACTTCCACGGAAACCCTACACTCCTGAATCTAGCCCCTACCAATTTGAATAGGTTACAACCAGCAGCTGACACAACTATCTGTAGAGAAATGAGTGACCAGAAGGGGATGGAAGTCTTTCAGAACTGCACTGGCTTTTTTCAGTCATTGATAATTGAGAAGGTCAAAAGATCTGAATACTTTGTGAAACAAATGTCTTAATAGAAAGCACAAGAAAAGTTATCTGCTAGGATCTGATGCCGACCATCAGATTAGTCTATGAATTAAAACACCTGGCTTCTTAGATATCTGTTCATGGCACATGAAGGAAGGAGGAGGTCATCATCTGCTCTGAGTCTCTTCAGTGTGAGCAACATATGCTTGAGGTAATACACTGTCAGCAGTAGAAATCACAGTGCTATATGACCTTTTTTAAATTATTTTCCCTACTACATTTTTTAAAAGGTTAACTTCACAAAAAGCTAATAATTCTGAGCCAGTACAGGGGAGAAAGTATAAAAATGGTATTCATGAACTTTTTTACTAGACAGCTTCCTTTCTTCATCAGTGAACTGCATGACCATTATCTAATGGGAGACAGTGGAAGATAGAAATGAACATTCAAGGACCAAATCAGAAAAACTCAGGGAATTGAAGAAAATCAAAGAAAAAGTCTACCAAAATAAATGTGTTTTGGTTTTTAAATTAATCCCAAACAAAAGGAGTCCTTGAAATTTCAAAAATAGCTCAGGTCAAGCATTGAACAAAAACCTGTAAGTGTGCCAATCATCACCCAGAGAAGGCAGAAGCATTCACTAAATACACGCGGACACACACACACACTTGTTTTAGCACAGGAAATGTCATCTGACTTCTTGACTGTAACTGAATACTGTAATAAAAGAGCGGCCTTCAGACACTACATAAGATCAGAAGAATCTCACAATTTGCATCCAAGGATTTTGGAAGAGCTAGCTAAGAAGTCTGAGAAGTGATGCTGATTTTTAAAAGAGATCAGAACACTCTGAGAACTTCAAAGGTGGATGGGATGATCCATATGATCCTGTAAGTCTGACAACAATTTCAAATTAAGTACCATATCAGCTACTTTGATAATGAATCAAGAAGCAGTAGGGTGGTTTCTAGAGACTGGATTGTTGGACTCCATATTGTTATGACATTACAGGTTCATTTGGAAAAGAGAGGGGAAAAAAAGCATTGATGCAAACACACTGTGACTTCTGTAGGGTTTCTGACTTGCTATCACATCCTAAATTAATGA
Source organism: Fulmarus glacialis (assembly GCF_000690835.1). Taxonomy (NCBI): domain Eukaryota; kingdom Metazoa; phylum Chordata; class Aves; order Procellariiformes; family Procellariidae; genus Fulmarus; species Fulmarus glacialis. The sequence goes on along the minus strand of NW_009223818.1, from coordinate 49,797 downwards.
AGAAACACATATACAGAAAGAAACATGATTTCTAATCAAATTATAATACACTAGCCCATAAATTTCAACGTAACTATGATACAATAAAATATAGCAGGAGGCCCCAGCATTGATTTTTGGCCTCACACTTACTGCTTTTATCAACAACCTGGAAGAAAAGCTATGACATTCTCAGACACAAAATTTAGAGAGTGATGCACAGGATAGAGATCAATGAAAAAGCAGCTGGCCTCCCTTTGTAACCCAGGCACAAATTAAGTGGAGTGTACCAGGACCCAAGGCAACAGGCCATACAGCCAAACCAAGTAAACCTACCCAAAGAGTGGAGTCATCAACTCTGACTTGCAAGGCATCCTGGCACAGACAGAAGTGCCTAAGCACAACATTCCTACTGAGACCTAAAGCAATCCTTAGATGTATAAGCAGGGGAACATCAGCCAGGAAGCAAAAAAAAAAAGGTCTCATTCCTATTTGGCATCCATGCAACAGCTACTTGGAATAGTGTGCTCACTCCTGATAGCTAAAATTCAGGAGTGATTATTTAAAACACTAGAGATTCACAAAGAAGCCACAGACATTATAAGGTCAGAAAAATACATTACTTTGAGTGAGACTTTAAGAGCTCAAACAATTTAAGTCAAAGAGAGAAAGCTGGAGGATTATATCTAAAAGCTACCCGTCTAAGGAACAGACATTTCAGAGAGGGGTCTGATCCACAGATGGAGAAGATATTGCACATAATGACTAGAAATAGAAATTGTAAAAGTTTGGGACAGAACTGTGGGTGGACAAAATTAATAAGGAAATTATTTTTTCTAAAAAACTCTGAAAGTTAAGGTGATTTTTGCAACACAGATTTTTATTTTAGATTGGAATCTTTTCTAAAGCATACAATATAGCTAAACCACAACTGCTAGGCTTGAAATAAGAAAGCCTGCACAGGATGAACATAACGACTCTCTGGGTCTTAAGAAGGTCAGAAAGGTTCAATACCTAAATAAACCATTTTTTTCTATCCAGCACTAATGCAATGGTGTCATAGCTCAACACCAAATATGCTGCTTTCCACAACAGTCAAAATCTGCACTCAATTTAAACAAAAACATAGTAAAGTGATAAATGATGAAAAGATGAAACAGTCGTTCTTTGGCTTTATTGTTAATGATCAAATGATAGTCACGGTTAATTATTCCTCAGTTCACTTTGGTTCAATACAGAGACAAATAATCAGGACAAATTTCAGCAACAACTGCCAAGCCAAAGACCACTAAGGTAAAAAGCTTTTAAAACACTCCACCCTGAAATCAAGGTTGCCTTTGGCTCTAGCTGGACACAAAGAAAGGAAGAAAAAAAGAAAATATTCATTCCACTTGCACCAAACGATAGTAATGCTTTTTAGATGCCAATCAATTTCAAAACCTTCCAGGAGGCAAAACCTGTAACCCCAAAAAACTGGTACCTCTACATTTTGCTCAACAGCTTCTAAAATAGCAATACAAATTTAAAGTACTAAGTGCTAAGTTTATGCAGGAGACAACGGGAAAATGGAGTAAAAAGTAAATACTAGACAGAAATCAATCACTGGTATTGTAAATCAAACTATACCATCATTACAAAATAAGCAGTGACAGCTCAGACAGGCAATATAACTTTATTATAAAAATGAAATAGTGTGTAACTCAACTGACCTCTGTCTTCATGCCTTTTTGAGATCAGTATGTCACATGGAAAGAGAAACTAAACATATTTCCAAGGAAGCGTGACAGGTAATGACGTGACTCATATGCCTATATTTGATATAATACACACATAAAATTACATCAAGATGCAGGGACATTTGTTTTTCCTATTATTTATCTGTTGGAAAAAAACCCTAAGATTTAAGTAAAGCATATGGATTTACTGCATCTCAGCTCTGTCATTCCAAATGCCATTGGATCTTTAAGTCTTCCTTTAGAGGTAATCAGAGTTTTTTTGGAGGGGGCATTCAATTCACTCTCTTTGAAAGCTTAATGCTAAATACTGTAAACAAACCTTTAAAAAATGAACAGGGTACTTCACAGGTCCCAGAACGTTCACATGATAGGCTTGCTAAAATGTCCACTACAAGGTCACATGAAGCTCTAAGACATTCACTTTCGACAGGTTTTTAGATTGTAACTGAGGAAGCCAAAGCAAGCACAGCACAACATAACATTGACCATGCAGTTGTGCTAGTCTACCCCAGCATAAGCTTGACTCTGAACAATTTAAAAAACAAAACACAAGAGGAAAAAGGATGGGAAGAGCCCTGTTGATCTAGCCCGGAAGCCTATCATGTTGGCCATCAGATGACCTCCTCCAGATCCAATTGTGGCAGATGGAATTCCAACAGCCAGCTGTTTAAATCTGCCACCACAAAATCCCAGCAGGTTATCATACCACTGACTTATAAACCAAGCAGCTGAATCCAAAAGGGATGTTTACTTGCAGCATCTGAAGAAAAGATTCATCTTACTAAAGCCTTCCTTCCTACCACTGTGTAAGGTGGTGCCTACACCTTTCTGAGGCACATCTAAGGCTTGGGTTAACCATCTCTCTCAGTAACACATAGCTTGCTTCAAGTCTCTTTCTGTCATGGCAAACATAGACCAACACAGTAAACTTCTAAGCAAGAGAGCTTTCTCAAGCTGCAGTTAGCACTGGTATGGAGGGAAAACCCTGCCTTATTATCTTAGGGAGCAGTATTAAAAGACTTTTTTTTCCTGCAACTAAACAAAATATCCACCAGGATGCTTATACTTAAATTTCTGCTTTGGAAAAAAAAAAAAACAACCAGAAACATACAATTAAGGTAATCTAAACACTGGCTGCCGGTGGGGTTTCATAAGCAGTCTCATGCTCATTAACAAGTTATTTTTAGTGGGCACTCTTTCTGTTCTCCTCTCTCCCCACCCACCTCACACACACACAACATGCAGACGAACCCACCCCACGAAAGTTACTTAGCTACATAAATCAACTTTAGATTCCACAGATTAGGAAGCGAGTACTGAAGCGATCATAATAGCATTTGTTTTTATAATCTCAGGTCAGGTCATTCCTGCCCCGAAGAGCTTACAGATTAAACGCAGCACAAGAGACAAGGACAGAGATAGGGAGTGAGTGGAAACAGCATGACAACATTGTTTTAACATGAGGCTGTGGCCTCAACAGTATTCCCTTTGCTATATAGCTCTGAGTTAATCGCTAGCTGAGAAATTCAGCCTATACAGTACTAGGATTTCTTATTTGAAGTTTCCTTTAGTTGTTCCTCCCTCTTACATCATCAGGGAACATGATTTAGCAAACATTTGCCAAAGACAACTATAGCAGTTCAGCTGACACGTAATAACTTATAAAACCCCTGTAACTGAGCCCTGACAGGGCACCGGAGAACCCCAAGTTACAAACAGATCATATGTACCCACTTGTTCGTGCCATTCAACAGTTGACCCTCAACGAGTCTATCAGTGTCTTCCAGCAAGGCTCCATCATTGAGCACCTACTGACATGTCTACTTTAAGAGCACTGACAGAGACTCCAAATCTCCCTCCCCTCGAAGACTAAAAAATGATAAACAGCACATTTGGGGAATTCCTAGCAGGCCTACAATCTTCCCATCAAAATATCTGGTATGACCTGTAAACCTTTCACTAAAGTAGCTTCTTGTAAACCACTTAAGTAGGAGGCTGTCTACTTGCTGGAGGCCTCCCTGGCTCTGTTTTAACTGCATTTGTTATAGTTTTTGAATCCAGTTAAATGCACATATGTCACCTAGCCAAGTACATCTCCGATCCCTGAGAACAGAGATCATAACTTTTTTTCCTTTTCGCTCTCTCTCTGCATCCACTAAGAGGTTTCTAATGCACAAGACCCTAAGATTAAGCAAAACCCACAGAATAGCCACCTGCAGTAGCTGCAAGCTGCCAAGACCCTCCCTGCTGCACACTTGCACGACTTAAGAACATCTTAATACATCTTAGAGGAAGTCTCCATTCTTCTACTGGGGTTTAAGTAAGAAATATTTCAATCGTGTTTGTTACAGCAGTGCCTAAGTATCAAGTGTGAATAGGACCCCACCGTGCTAGGCACAGCACTGGGAATAAGAGACAGCTCCTACCCTGGCGTGCCTGCAGCCCAGCCTAAAGAGCAGACAGACAGACCTGGGCTGAGACAGTACAGCCCACAGAGGAAACGGTATAATGGCCAGTTGTTTCAGGCAGCTGCCACAGTTATTTGGGAGGGAGAGAGGGAAGGAAGGAAGGACGGACCTAAAAGGAAAACAGGCTAAAAAAAAGAAGAAAAAAGTGAAGATAAGGAACAGCAAAGAGACAGGGAAAAAAACCAAAATACCCCAAACAAAAAAAAACCCAAGAACATCAGAACCATACTAAAAAGAGAAAAAGCAGAGAGAAGCAGAAGCAAGAGCAGAGATTCAAGGAGAGAAGAGAATTTGGAGCAGGACTATTATCAGATTAACACTGGACAGAGAGAGCCCCCAGCTGAGTTCTCCGAGTGCACAAAGAGCTTGCTGTCACCACCACCGCAGGCAGCCCGGGCTGCCAGAGCCTCCAGCCAGTTCTCTGTGGCCTCTGCAACCCCGCCCAGACCATGGAGCTGTGGAGGAAGGAGCAAGGCAAGAAGCATGTAGTTCCACATCTGCTGGAGTCTCCTCAGCAGGGTCCCTTTTATTACACCACTGCAGTTATCCGCGACAGCATCCAATCTTTGTCACAACACTGCATTCTCGAACCCCAACTTTTTTGCCTAAAAAAAAGAGCAATTTCTGTATTTATCAGTAACATAGGTGGCCTTGAAAACCCAGAAGCAATGAAAAGAAATACCTGCTTGAACCTGCGGAGTTTTCCCGGGAGTACAGAGGGCCACGCTCTCCCCCCCAGCCAGAGCCCTGGGTTCCGATACATTTTTCTCCTCTCCAGGATGCCGGAGGACTCTACTTTCTGTTTTGCAGCTTCTCCCTTCTAGCAAGTACCCCACAATTAGTTTCTGCCCTCCTAGGACTTGATATGTTTTCTTATTCTCCAACTTTACTGAAAACTGGACAGGAATACAGTATGTGCTTGTCATGCTATTCCCTGTAATACCAGGAAACAGCATCACAGACCCAGAGTCCAACCCAGAAAGTGAATTAGACTGAGAGTGAAATCACAGTGAGAAACAGATTGTCTGGAATCTGATACAGCAGCCAAAATCCAAAAAGAAAGATGAAGCTAGTTATGACTTTTCATTCACTTGATGCCTATCTTTTAATGCTGGAGGAGGAGTAAGAAAATAGCCAGCTGTTCAGAACCAACATCCACCTCGGGTGGGAAGTACAGTGGAAAAAAAAGTCAAAAAGCAAAGTAAGTAGTAGCTAATCTGAATCCCTATCTTGAACCGTGACCTGTCGTTGAATGCTATTCTAAGAGTGAAAGAGGCATTGCAGCTAATTCTGTAGAGAGTAAAATCAAGTTGTTCTGCACTGTCCGGTTCATGCTGCAGAACGTAGACCCGCTCTAAGAGACTACACAGCCTCCATGTCCGTCCCACATTACTGCTTTAGATTACACCACAGAACGGCAAAAAAATGGAACATGTCAGTTTAGGTTAAAGATGGTTTTGAATTCAAGGAGAGCATTATCTCAATTAACATTAAGAAACTGTAGACATGCCATCAATGTAAGGTAGATATTCTCCACAGCAGAAATAGCTATCTTGGTGAAGGAGCTCTTATTACAGATGAGGCAGCATTTTAGAAGCTAGATGCGTAAGCTTTTCATCATTGGCAAGTCTTGATTTTTTTTTTAAGTAATAAAAACAACAGAACAAGAAGAGCAAGAGAATTAAGTGTTGGACATCTCTCAAACTATTTAAGGTAACCAGAGAAACTACATTATACATAATTTGATCAAAGTGGGGGCTACTGCCAAAAGGGATGGTCACATTTCCCACCTTTGTGCTCCTGCCATGGCAAATCTGGCAATCTTGTAGCCTGAGGATGAGTCAGTTTAGCTTACTGATCTGACAAACTAATTCATCTCCAAAATAAAACAAGCCTCAAATCAGCAAGTCGAACCGACTCATCTTGAGGACAGGCAATTGTTCGATCTGACAAGGTGAAGAATGGAGAACAAGACTGTTCCTTACTGCCTGTACTCCCAGATAAGCCACCTTAAGTGTAACATAAAACCACACCCTTTGACTCAATGCCATGGCAAAGCTGCACCCGGCAAAAGAGGCTGCCTTCTGAAGGGCAGTCCTTGCCCTCCCATCCCTCCTTGTGCCCTGACACCGCTTTACGCTGGTACAAGGCATCAGACAGCTGCTATCAGCGAGTGAGCTGGATCAGAACCACTTCTGGAGGAACAAAACTCCCTGCCCTGATTCACCCCACAGCAATGCGAGCACTCGGGCTGGCAGAGGAAGGAGATGGAAGCAGGCAGTAAGGCCAGAGCCGTTCCTCATGATGACAGCCTGCGTCAAGGGCCAGCTGAAGTAGTCAAACTGCAGGCTTGGGTGAACTGAAGTGATAGCACCTGGGAACCAGATCCACTGCTTTCTCAAAGCAAAACATAAGCTCAGACTGTCAAATGACTGAATAATAACCACAGTTTTAACCAACTACAGTTTTAAAAAAGAAAAAAAAACAAAAAACAACAAAACAAAAACCAAAAAACATGTTACATTATACCAGTACAGGCATTTATTCTGGACAGTAACTATTCTGCCTTAAAATGCATACTTTAGCTAATTAAAAGTATTATTTTCTGCTAAGGCTTTTTAAACCTATTAATAAGTTTGTTTGGTTTTCCTCTCTCAGAAACAATACACCTACTTCAATAAGACTTTTTCCCCCTCCAGTGAAAAGACAATAATGCAATTCAAACTACAGAAGATGTTTCCAAATATTTTATTGCAATATACAGATTTTACTAAAACAAAATCCTACACAATGGGAATCAGTTTCCTCCACAAAAACATGAACAAAAGGAATATTTCTCCTCATAAGAACGAGCCCAGACATCTGGGGATTCAATTCCCTTCTGCCAGCACATGAGCAGACTGAGGTTTTCAGGGACAATCTCTACACATATAGCTGAAATTCTCAAAACTGTTCCTGTAATTGTTTGTTAAGGAAGACTGCTGGAGCTTGAAATCCTAAAATAGAGAGAGGCATCTGGAAACAGGGAGAGGAGAGCAGCACTGTTTTAGAAAACTAAAACTTCTGAATTATGCAGGCAAGAAGAAAAATAACTAGCAAAACCAGACCTTTCCCAGATTCTGCCAGTTTCCACACCAGACAAAGAGAGTATCACTTTTGAAGATACAACAAAGCAGAAAATAAGTGATACTAAGCAGAAGATAAACCTAAAAACTCATGAGAGCAAATTTCAAGAAATTATTATATATATGTCTGCAAAAGTTGCATACCTATCCAGAAGTGGAGGTTTTTCAAGGGCTGCTGTTCCAAATCTATGTAGGTTTTGAGAGCACCTGAGGCTTTCTTGCCAGGAATGCAGCGAGTTTTCTTGATCAGAAATTTGATTGTCTTTGAGTGAAGAGAAAACAGACTTTGAGTCTCAAAAATGCTAGCTCTTCCTTCTCTTCTTACATATGCCCCTCATCCTAGGAATCTCAAGCGAAATAAACCAGGCATGAAGCCAAGACTGTGGGTACATGCAAAAGATTTCTATTTCTAGAAGGAGATAATGGAGCCTATTTATTCTCTACTGGAGAACAATGGCAATGCTTTATCTTGGTCCAGGTAAGGAGGCTACTTTCAATGCAACAATACAGACACCCACCTCAAAGAAGAGTAAAGACAAGAGGAGCAGTCTAATGTTCTTCTGCAGACAAGGGTTTATTTACCTAGCTCAGAAGACCGTAACTAATATAAACAAATAAAGTACTTTGAAGAATACAGTTCCTTTATTAGAAAGGTTCAGATAGAGGAAAGATACTCAAATATGATATCTACCAGGATACAGGAAGCACATAAGAGAGAAAGCACAGGTTCATCTATCCCATTTTCCCATCTCTTACAGCAGCAAACAGTAAGTGTTTAAGGAAGAGTATAGAACAGGACAAGCTTGCAGGGACAGCTATCCCAGCACACTCTCCCAGCCCCCAGCTAACTTCCCTAGCCAGAGGCAGTATCTCTGGATTTTCCTTTCTGACTTTGCAAACCCAACCCAAGATCTGAAGATACTAGATGCAGTAAGCCAACCAACCATTTCTGAACAGGCATAAGGAAAAGTGACATCTCTAAAGCATATCAGTGTCAGGACCATCTAGTAGAAAGCTGAAATTTTATCTCAACATCTACAGTAGCAAGTAGTGACAATTCTGTTCGAAGTCCAGGATGGCTAAGGCATGTGCATACGAGGCAGCATCCAGGCAATTTTTATGACACAGGATTAGTCTTCACCTTGTTCAGAAATTCATCTTTCATCTTGGGATTGGACAGAAACAATATAATGTAAAATTGACTGACATCTTTAAACAGACTAAATAAAATAAGATCAGAAACACTTAGCATAAATTTGGGAACAGAAGAAGATCACAATAACATAAGATAAAGATCAAGTAGCGTTGACAGACTTGAGAAGAAAGTAATTCTCGCTAAAGCAAGATTGGAAAGGAGCATATAGAATATGCTTGAATGCTTGCATTTTGGCTGAGATAGGAAGTAAAGTCTTGAATAGAAGTTATTTTCCACAGTAGCAGTCACTCACCCACAAACCCACAGTGAAATTATATTAAGACGTTACAGCCTAGCACTGTAGCAGAGATAATGAATGCATAAATCAAACTTATCACAGAAGGATTTCGGCAAAGGCAAGATGAGACTCATCTTAAAAAGCTATGGCAAAAACCAACAAAAAAGCAGAAAAATTTGCTCATGTTTCAGTTTAAGGTTATTACAAAATACACTCTTTTTTCTTCCTTTAGTAAAAACATTCATTCTGAATAAAAATGTTTTTCTAACAATCAGTAATTGTCCTTTATCTGCCAAGAAATGAACCCGGGATTCTGTTTTCCTTTACACTTGCATATAAGAAAACATCTAATATTTCACTTTAGATCCTTGATAAATCAAACAGCACTACAATTCAGCGTGCAATTAAGGAGAAACAGCTCTTTTTCCAGTATTTTCTTTGAAACAGTGACATGTAATTGAGTTGGTACACAATTTTGGAATTAGTGATAATTTTTTCCAAAAGACTTATTTCCTCTGTAAGATGACCTGAAAATACGATCTACTTTTTAATCCAATTATTGCCCCTTTCAGTTTGTCACATCCAAAGAGTCTGACAGTTGATACGGCAGATATGAACTACTGAAAGTAATGCACGCTGCCTGCATCACAAATGAAGGAAAAGAAAACCTTTTGATATTTTTATGTATATATTACTCGTCATCAGAGGGGGTTAATGTGTGGGTTCATCAAAATTAGATGGTTGGGAAATATTCAAACTCAAATTCATCCCCTTTCCAACACCAAAGATTACGGCAATACTGAAATTACTCAAAGACAGGTCTTTTATTTTAATGACTGATCGCCATCTATCCCAGTGATGGATTCTTCATCTACCTCTACTCTTAGCTCATTTGCCAAGGCAGCAGAATTATCCCTCAGAAAGTTAGAATCAAATGAAGAAATAGACAGGAGGCATCATATTTGTACAGGATGAATACAAATTGGTTTCCTCCATAATTCCAAGTACTTCAGAAAGTCTCTTCATCACTAAAGAATCTAGACACAAAATTATGCCTCAAGAGTGGAAAGCCAGGGCATTTTATTACAGCATTAAAAATCGTAACCTGAGGAGACAATGCTCTTGGTCATTACAGGGACCTGTGGCCTTTAAGACTTGGAAGCAGAAAGTTGCTTATGCAAACAAGAGAGCTGTCAAATAACTTGACAAACTGTCAAATAACTATACTGTCATTTCTTAAACCGAGAAGTTCGTTATTTCCTTGATATATTAAAACGGAAAGATCTACAGCTAAGATAATAACACGCTCCCTGAATATAGGCTTTGCAAACTGACTGTGAACAAAAACATAAAACATATTAGGTCTTCACACCAACCTAAGAAACATCACTAGGTAAAACATCAGTCACCAGAACTAAAAGGGTTATCATTCACCTGTTTCCACACAATTAAAAAAAGGCATCCTGAGAATACCACTTTGGTGGTTTTAAACAGAAGAAATAAATTATATATGCACTGGTTTTTAATAGTTGTAAGTTACTCCTTTCAATTTCACAATCCATCCTCCTACCATTTGCCCCATCAGATACAGAAGTCCCCACAGAAACCACACAGGACAGAACAATGCTACATAGTCTGCAAAATACACTCACATTAAGAGAAAAATCCGTAGCCACGTTCAACACAAAATATTAACTCAGACAATCCATCTTTCAAAAAAACACCCTAAGCCAGTCTGATTATGAGAACAAAACATGTAACAGGATTTTTCCCTTACGACAAGAATTGTTTAATATACAGATGCTTTTAAGGTTCCAACAGCCAAGTTGAGCTCCAGGGTTTTACAGCCATCATTCCCATCTCCAACGTGGTGGCTCTGCTTCAGCACTAGAACATCCCTTTCAAGTATGTAGTCACACAGTTCAATGTATTTCAGTTTTACAAGCACATGTTCTTTTACTTTCCACTGTTTCTGTTTTAGCATCAACAGGGACAATCCGAATGTAACATAAAGGTTATTTCAAGCAGAAAAGCAATTGGCTATCTTCCATATTTCCTATTAGGATTCAATAGTGACTTACTGTCACCAACACAAGTCTCCTTAGATCAAAGCAATGCTACAGGAGTTCAATATTCTATTACTATACCCTATGGCCACAAGTCAACATTTACTGCATATTACATACTTGCACTTGAACGATGACACTGTACCAAAAAAGGTAGCAGTGAGCTTCATGCAAGTAACATCACACTAGCCACAACTGCGAAGTATTTTTATATGAAAAATACGGCTAGGAGTCCTAACTTTCTGATTTTACATACAGTTGATTGTGTAGTTGCATGTTGCTTTTCTCTGGTAGCTAAGTCAGATTAAGAAGTCTCCCACACACCGCGACAGCTTATTCCTCTCCCTACTACCATAAATTCATCACGCACTAAATCACGCTGATGAAACTGTTTGTGTGGCTATGCTATAAACATCAATGAAGTAATCTGGGAAGGAAACCAAACTGTTTTTTATTAAAAAACATACACTTGCAATTCTGGATCATCTCACTGATTGGGTTCACTAGCATCGGGGACTGAACAGGTCAGAGTCAGGGAGGAAAATGAAATCAGCCTTCCCACTAGGAAAACTAATGTAAATCTGTACTCAAAAGAAAAAGCAGCAAGGGGTAAGAGGTTTGTCAGCCTTAACACAGGTAACTGCCACTATCAGAACAGACTTACCTTTAACCCAAGTGCTAGGAGCAGATCAGCGTTCGCAGTTTGTTTGTGGTGGGGTTTTTTGGGGTTTTGGTTTGTTTGGTTTTTTTTTAAATTTATGCAGTATTAACTTAATAGAACCGTAAGTCATATACCCATTTACCTGAAGCCATGTAGCTAATTTGGGTCTAAGATGCCACGTAACATAGTACAGTTAAAGTCTGCAGGACTGCTCTAGTTATAATTGAGTTTTCACTTCACGCTGTCCAAACCTGTGCCTTTGGGCATACTGAGACAGGAGAAAAACTTCTCATTACTTGTAGGTTTCTTTCAAGTTCTTAGATAATTGGCCTGGTGGGATCTCCAAAAAAAGACTCCAGTGGGAATCTTAAGACTACAGACTGGTAAATGTGATCTCCATTCATGGCAAGATTGCAGATACAAGGGCATAGCAAACAACCTGCTGGGATAAGTTGAATATGGCTTTGGCAAAGAGAAACCCTGCTGGCACTCCAAGCAAACAGGTAAAAGGGTTCCAAGGAAAACACATACTTGGACTTTCAGAAAGCCCAGGCTGCTTCTTTAACAGTCTATGGCAAGAAGTCAAGTTGCCTGGTTATAGAGGAAAGGTCCATTTATGGGCAGAAAGCTGGATAAAGACTAGGAAGCAAGGGTAAGACTTAATAGTCAACTTTCCACTATGGAGAAGAGTCAATAGTGGAGCTGACCTGGCAGCACTGCTAGGACTCATTCTATTCAACATCTTCAGTGACATGGATAGAGTACACAGTGAAATTCTCCAAGTCTGCAGATAAACCTAAGCTTTTTCAGGTCAGCCAGCTGCAACAGCAATGACTATGAACTCTGGAAGGACCTCACTAAACTGAAAAGCAAAGCATGGTAAATGAGCTTCAATGCATACAGATCTAAGACAATAGCTATGAGAAAAAAAAAATTAAGTTGTGCTTCCATGCTGAATTTATAGCTGAATTTACAATTCAAAAAAGTGATCTTGGAGTCATCGTTGACAGTCCTCTGAAATTACTGGCTCAGTGTGCAACATTCACTGAAAGTGTCATCTAAATATTGGACATCAACAGGAAGGAACTGAGAACAAGGCAGAATGTAATTTTGCTGCTATGTAAAGACTTAGTGCACTGCAGTCTTAAGAACCAAGATGTGAATACAAGAATGGCATACAAGCAGGGTAGAGCAGAATTCAAATAGGTATAGAAAAGGACAATTAAAGGATTAAGAGACAGAGCAGCTGCCTTGGGAGAAAAGACTGAAGAAGCTGGGGCTCTTCAATTTGGATGCAAGATGATGAGGGGTGGGAGGGTGTAATATATTCAAAGCTTACAAAAACCTGATGGCAGTAGATAAGATCAACATTGCTGGCAAGGAACTTTGGGAATCTGTTACCTCAGGATAGTGAGCAGACACTAAAGGGAACAGACAAGGATGTAGCCTCTAATGCTGCCAGTCTGATGACTGGATGCTAGAACAGCAGGAGGACAATAAGTCATAGAGTGGCCATGCTCGCACGTTCTCCCTAAATAGCAATGTCACTGCCACTGTTGAAGACCACATATTTGGCTACACAAACTACTGACCTGATCCAGTATAGTATTTCTTATCTTCTAAATCAAAACTGGAGAGGAAAATGTTAATATGAAATATTTCAAACTGACTTAATACCAGGAAAACTTCTTAAAATACAATTTAATGATCTAATTTCCATTATATGCTTACAAGGAGACCCACTTCGGAGAAGAAAAGTACAGATGCTAAGTTAGATGTGGCAAGGAGCTTGGCTTTCAGGATGGAGGAGAATGAACAGGAAGAAGACAAGCTTAGCTATCTCAATTATACATTACTCCAGGCACTTACAGTCAGGAAAAGCTTGCTTCCAAAACAGCTACACACCCCTGTGCCACAGGCTCCATCTCTGAAAGCTTCGATGTCAGCAAAGGCAGCCCAGGTTAGAAGTGGGCTGCCTGCCCCCGGGTACGTGACCAACCACAGTTACAGTTCCTTTATGTCATCTCAAGGGAATTCCACACGGAGTAAAACACACCTTTAAAAGGCAACATCTATTTCTCCATGAAGGCCCATCCTCTCCAGGCAAATCTTAAATTAGGAGGGACAGAAAAACAAGCTTAAAACAACTGAGTCACTGCCCAGTATCTCAGCCGCAGAAGTTTCTTCAAAAGAGACAAGGCCACATTAAGCATTTGTACACGGCTGGTTTCAAATACTAGCAAATACAGCAGTCTCACTGGTATTCCCCTCTGCCTTGAAAATGCCATGGAAGCTGGGAGGTAGTGAGGCTCTCATCCCAACTTTTGCTGCTGAACAGGTCTACAGCCTGCTCTTCTGACCCAGACCTCTTGAGTACCTAAGATGCAGGTGGCTTATTTCCTTCCCATGTTTTTCCTCAAAGCAGTCATCTCCTCTGCTTCCTATTCCTACCCCAGGGTTTGGCAGAAGAGAAGCAGGCAGAGACAGGCTCTGAAAGCACTGGGACTGACACAATCCCTGAAGAAATATCTTAAGGTAATGACAGATGTGCTTTATTACTGGGTCCTCTACAGCTGGGCAGAGCTGTCTCCTCCTTGGGCTGAGCTTGGGGGCAGTGGGGGTGTGTGTCTCAGTACAGGGCCAGTACTCCTGAGGAATACACCTTAACATTGCTTTGGTTTCTTCTTCTTCCTTACAAGATGGTCTGGAAACAGCTTTCGGTACTATGTGAGATTGTGATGGACAACTTGTAAGACGGGCCTAGAGTATGCAACCTCTTCTTACCTTGAGACCGGAGCTGCATAGAATAAAACTCTTTTATCCAGTGCTCAGAGTCTGAATCACAGTTGAGGCAAAACGGTTCAGGAGCGCTGAACTGAGCTGAGACCTGGCAACACAAACAGACCCTGAACTGGTATCTGCTCTGATCAGCCACGCTGGACATGAAAACAGTGGCGCATGCAGGACCAAGGGATCCAGTGCAATTCTTGCCTTGGGTCGGCATCCCAAGCCCCAACGCACATGGGGCTCGGTGACACCTTCCAGGGCCCTGGGAGATTGTGGGGGGACCAAACCAGCCACCAGCAGAACATACTGCAAGACCACGCCCTCTCTCCCTCCATTTGCAGGCTGTGAAGAACCAGCATCCATGGCAACAATAGAAGAACTGTAAGAAAAATTATTTGAGGCTTTTCCATGTCTTCAGATCCTGGTGAAAGAAAATGACCCAGTTAAGCGGCAACAAAGAGAAGAAAGCAGCCTGAGGCACTATAACCACAAAGAACCACCTGAAGCATACTTACGCACAATGGCACTTGATCAATCATCTATACAGCAGCATGAATACCCTAAACACTACAAAAGCATTAAAAAGACCGATGGCTTCATCCCCACTTAAACATTTCAATTGTCATTTTAAGCAGTTAAGAACACATCCACACAGCTTGCAACAAGAAGGTATAAAAGCAACAAATTTTGTTTTACTAACAAATTAAAATGAATTTAAGAAGAGGTTTTTTTAATTATTAGTCAGTTTCTGCCCATGTATTTAAACTAAGGTATCTTAAAAGTCAACACTTCACAAATACTGCGCCTCATATAACTAAGACAAATATACTTTTAAATGTCTTTGCTCAGCTTGTACTTGGGTTGGAAAAAAAGAAAAAAAACACCAAACCAAAAATAAGAAAAAGTCAAGCTGACCCTATAAAAGAAAAATTGTAAATGGCACTCCACCAAAATTAAGATACACTAAGTGGTATCACTTTTGTTTGTTATGTCCCAACACTCTGCTGCAAAATTTAGATTTAAAACTTTTTGGAAGACAATTTCAAATCCAAGCATAAAAAGAATTTCAGCCATGTTAACAGTCTTGCGGAGTAGGACACAGCCTTCCCAACTCCTTCACAAGGATGTGGATGGAATCACCTCCTTGCAGAAGACAACAATGAAAAGAATTCAATTCAAGTTCAAAGTCTAATTTGTAGTCATTAAATGCATACAATTTAAATCTGTATCACTGATCACAATAAGAGCACCATGAAAAAATTATGCATTTTTGTTTCCTCTACAAGTTATGCAGTTCTTCAGATTCACAGGCTGTTAAAACCTCAATATGTTGGTGGATGAGTGTTGAGGACAATATTAAGACCACGTTTTTTGCAGTATATCCTAGTCTTTTTAAGTATATAACTCAGTATTACATTGGCACAGAATTTTCCACATACTAATACTAAATGCTGGCCTTTTAATGCTTTACTACACCTTCTACACATTTTTGTTCTTAAAATGTAAGCAGTTTCCTAAAAATAATATCACAATACTAAAGTCATGAACCCTTTCCCAGAGGCCACCTACATCTTATGCTTGCATGAATTCAGCTCTTGTTTTATTTTGTCTTGTTTTACTTATGCCTGACCACATACCCTTTAACAGTTTAATAGCGTAACTTTTCTAATTACCTCCAACACTTAAATCAAGTACTTTTTCTAATAAATTGAGATGGAGTATCAAAAATGTTACAGCTCCAAAAGAAACAGTAGTTTGTTCTATGACATGAGGCACCAACAGTCTTCCAGTTACTCGCCAGCAAACAGAAAGCAGTAAGATAATCTATGTCAGCAGTATTTTTATCTTCACATATTCAACTGGAGGAACTGGGAAGGAAGGGTTTCCGTGGTCGTTTTAGTTGTGTGGCAGTCTATCTATAGAATCCTTATTTTAGTAAAGTTTACCATATTGTTTGGGAAACTTTTGGAACTTGCGATTTGGGGGCTTCCCCGAACAGAAATCAAAGCAACAAAAATAGCACAGAAAACACTAAGAATTATTTATCATTGTATTGGGCAGAGACAACAGAACAGCAGAGAAGTCCAGGAAGTAACATGAACACTGAGTTCCTGCCAATTAACTAACACACCTGAGGAATCCTTCAAAGTTACAAAGGCTACAAGCCATATGTTTATTAGCACCACCTTGAATAGGCAGTATTCTTTCTATAGAGTCCGGAGTCATACAATAAAACTCAGCTCTCCTTAAAAGCAACCCACATTTCTTATCTTTCGGTTAAGCAAGAACTCTGGGGAATATGAAGAGGCATAACCCTAAAGACAAAAACTTCTTCCTCCCATCTCAAGCTAGGGAAGTGTCGTAATTCTGGGCAGCACTGTTTGTGAACAGTTGACAATTACAAAATTAGGTACAACAGGCAGTTTTTGTTTGTTTTAATGCAAAACATAGCCAACTAGAGCTCAGCACATTTTGGTTTACTCAGAGGGCAAGCACAAGTTCAAATTCTTATAAAACTGCACTACATTCGCTTCACAAATCTGGTGGAGTTACTGAACGTAAACTAAAATTAATTTTTCAAACACACCTGCACAGTGTTCCAGACCAGTTCCTCCCATCTACAAGAACCTTATTTTACCTAGTTTCATTATATCCCTTCCTTAATTTGTATTCCCGTATCCTTTTGCTGTTTATTCCCATTGCCCCTTCAGATTTATTTTGCTCCTTTCAGCTCTTCTCCTGTCCTGCTTCTTCCTTGTCCGTGACTCAGAATTACAGTAGGAACCTCTAGTTTGCCCCCTTCAATTCCCTCAAATGGGAGGAATATCTCTCCTGATACCCGATCGTGTATTCATACCTGTCTCAAGAGGTGAGTGATGAAGTCATTGGCACTACCTCAGCCATCCTTGCAGCTATACAGCCTCCCTGTGATTAAAAGCAAAGCTGAATTTGTGTACAAATCATCACTGTCCAGATACATGCACAACCAAATGCTATGTAGTGTTTATCCAGCAGCTGGGAAAGAACTGATCACAACTCATACTCCCATACTTCTGCACACAGGTGTGCAAACAGCATGATCCTTTTCCTACAAGAGTTACTGAACATCTACTGAACATCTAAATTTTCAGCTTTACTGAAAATTAATCAAGCAATCACAAATAGCCTGTGGTGTGGGGACTCCAATTATTAATTTCAGGCTTTAAATTCTTGCAGAATTTAAATTCATCCCACCTAAAGGCTTGGAAAATCAGTTCCCAAACTGCAGAGCACACAGAGGAAAAATGAAAGGGTGGCTGAAGAGGCTCCAAGCACTGACAATCCCAGGTGGCTGAGCAATCCCTGATAATAAGAACTGCCTCACTTACACCTCACCCTGATAACAGCTCAGCGTTCAAAACACACACACACACACACACACACACACGCGCGCGCACGCCCCCTCACCTGGTAGAGCCAGAGGTAACAGACCACACCTGCAGTAACCAGTCTGATGCCAGGACCATACAGAGGGCCACCAGCTAGCAAGCCAGAAACTGCTTTCATAAAGCTAATTCTTAGCCTGCCATTACATTCAAATCCAAGTCAACTCACTGAAAAGACTCAATTTTAGCCTCTGGCTATCTTTTAAAAGGTGTTTCCAACTGCCAAAAGGCAAACAACCTGACAGCCAACAACCCGACAGCCAACAATCCATTCATACTGGTGCGACTGGTGTCGTCTCCAAATGGTGGTATCTCCAGGTACATCACCCACTGTGTCACTTTGGTATATGCACATGTTTACTGCTCAAGAGAACGTCTTTTTTCGCTACGTATTCTTGCTTCAGAGATTGAGCAAGTAAGTGCTTGTAAAGTTTCCAGAACCCATAGGACACTTAAAAGCTCCTAATCCAAGTTTATGGAAGCAATTACAGCAGCTTTCAAATATAGTTTTGATTGCCTTCAGCATATATGCTTTTTGAAAGGATGGACTAGGAAGCATTGAGTAAACTGTATTTATCTACATAAGCAGCAGCCTGAAAGCAACTCAAAACATTCTTGTATAGCAAAACACGTTGTCTTCTCCCAAAAGGGATACTAATTCTGTAACTATTTACCTAAAGTACCTCCGTACTCATACATACTTTTCACTTTGTCCTGTAATTCACATCTGTTTAAAATGTCCTTATAATACAGATGAGGTTTTAGAAAAAGACAGGCTCAAACACCACACTGTCATATCGCAACTGGAGATCTCCTTTCCACTCATCACAGCATTCAACATTATGTAAAATATACAAACATGCATTTTAAATACTTAAGAATATCAGAGAATGTATTTAAAAGGCTTTTTTAACTATTTGGGTGGAAATAGAAACTAGCATAGTGTGAGGGGAGAGCTTGGACCTGTGCCCAAGCAGTGCAGAGCCCTCAGTCAAATCAACTGATTTCATGCTGGAAGTTTTATGTAGGCAGCATCAAGAAACTGCTACGAAACAGTATCGCCCTGCATTGACAAACTCTCCACTCTCTAGCTACTCGCACATAACAAATGCTACTCCTTACAGAAAAACACTTAACTTTCAGGCTTGCCTCTAAACTAAGACAGCTTCGCACTTTTAATTGGATTCCCACATCTTCAAATGCCAATTTGGAACAGAGAAGCTGTTTACTTCAATGATGGCAAACAGCAAGAACTTATTGTGCATAACTTTTGGAACCGCTTGTTTAATTTCCGAAATCAGCTTCTTTCGACTGATTTTTCCAAGCTAAGTGTAGTTACAAGAAACACTAGAACACTACTAGCACAGGCTGAAGAATATGAGCTTTAAAGAAAGGTACTTAAAGGGAGGAATTGGGAAACCTACAAGTTTCAGCGGATGAGGTGAACACCTCATCCGCATGCAATTACTCTAAATGCTAACTTACAATTGATCTCCACTAGGCTAGATGTCCACCTTGCAAAGGAAAAGCTGAAAATCTGAAATGCTTATAAGCACCAAAACCACTTCCTGCATAGAAATGACTCCCAAAAATTATTTGCACTGTTATAAAAAGAATTAACTTTATATTGCTGTGCCAAAAGTCTGTCAAACTTTAAAATGCTGTTAGTTTCACCTTTAAACTAGTTACAAGTATACACAAAACACGAACCACATATTTTTCTCATGCCATATATACAGACAGCAGTATCTGACTAGACATCATGTCTGTATTTAAGACAATCCCTAAATACAAAATCTGAGCAGAAGTTTCTATACTCAACAAGTCAACTGGTATACCAGTATAACTCTTCTTCCAAGAAAACTCCAGGTACAAGTAACCAGCTGCCAAGTACAGTTCTCCACATACCAGGGCTTGTCTGAAGCTTGTTTACCTACTCCATTATCTTAAAAAGCAATGGTGAGGCCAACAAAAATCTTTAGGTACTGCCAGTATTTCTTTAGCAAGTACACACATCTCCCATCTGCCTCCCTTCCTTATATTGACACAATCTGCAATTCAAGTGCAGGCTTCATAGGTACCTGAGACAAGCACCTCACCCTTTACAGCTTTTTGTTTGTCTGTTTGTGGAGGAGAGAGGGAAGGTAAGAGCATATAAAAAAAAAAGAAAGTGTCATTAACTGAATGAAGCCAAAACCTTGCTGTTTTCAAGTCATAACTATACACCTTCTCTTGCAAAAAAAACAGTCTTTGCTGTCTTAGTTTTTTTTTCAATTAACTATCAGTAGGAATGCAATAGTGAAAAACTGTTTCGGTAGTGTTTCCAGCCACTGTCACAGTAAACCTTAGTTCTAAGCACTGAAAGTTTCAACCTACTCTCTCCACCTTATGAGACCAGTCATCTGCACACAGACCTGCATCTGAAAAAATCTGACTGCAGGTTTCCATCTAAGGAAGGAAACTGCTACTCAAGGAAGGATGTCTGCCAGCCGTCCAGGACAAACATGTGAGTGCCTTTAGTCTTTAACTATGTTGTTACGGGTGTGGTTAGACAAGGCTGCTAAAGTGACCTAATACTTAATACTTTGCTGTCATCAAAAGGGACACTCCTTTCTGCTCCCCCTCTCCCTCCAGCCATAGTCCGTCACATCCCTTGTCATCATAACTATAAAAATAAGCCAATTCAACTCGCTACCCTGGCAGAAAACTGTTTACTCTCACATTGAGTTAACTTTCTGATGAACAAGCAAGCTCAAACAGCTCACTGTGCGGTCACGTAAGCTCCACTGAGACCACATATAGGAACTGGTAGGAATATAGCCAGTAGTGGAACCCCATTTTGATAGCAACAAGACAATTCTGCTGAACTAACAGCTAAATGCACTCCAAAGTTATGCTAAAAGAAATGCTATTAAAAAGAAGCGTCAAATTAGATTACAACCTAGAACTTTCAAGCAAAAGCCAAGGCCTTGCCAAATACATTTATATGTATGTATGCACAGAGACTATACAAGGGTGCAAATATAAATGTATCATATATTAAATACATATCGTTTACTTCAAAGGGTTCAAAAACATGTAAGGGCAATCCTTGACCTCACGTACAAGTTTCTGCTACTATTTGTTGTTCATGAAAAATCATTAAACAGAAAATAGGGAAGGTGATTCAGTATCTGTTACAGAATTTCATTGATTTAGAAGACTTACTTTTAGGGGCAAACAAATAAGCCCTGACCTGAGTACTTCTGTTAGAAAAGTAATTTCTAGGCCTAAAGTACACTGGACATGTGAACTCTATGAGTAGAAAAACATTAAGGCAATACAGTCGTATAATTCCAATGCTCTCTTGAGGACATCCACTTACTTGGTCAACACTTTTCAAAAAAATAAAGGCTGAGAAGAATAATCTGCTGGCTCTCCCCTGCCTTGTGAGCAAGTTGCTGACAGAGAGAAGTACTAATTATTTTGTTGTTGTAACTTATTTCATTTTAATTCACTGATTCCTGTGGGATCTGGCTCACCAAAACTGACTTCATCAGAAGTTTCACATCAGGTGTTTTGTTACAGATATTACGGCAAAAATTCATTACTTCAAGTGATGAAAAAGTGTCTTGATGTTAGGTGTGAGCGTGACTCATCCTCAAGTCAGGATAGACACCATTTCTCATAATCTTTACTTGCAGTGGTAAACAAGTAGTGACAAAAACAGAAATTACAGCCAACATATCACAAAACAGACTGCCCTGAAAGAATGGCATCCCACACACTTTACAAATAGAAACAAGAAAGGAAACTTCTTTAGTATCAACATAACCTGATGTGCAAGATGACAAGTCAACAAGGGAAAGCTGAGTAGCCCCAGAAGCAGATGATACCTGAAGAGTGATACTGAATAAAGGAGAGAGTGTTATCCACCCTGAGAGGGAAAGAAGAACGTGTTTTGTGGAAGGCAGGCAGAGAACAATGAAGGAAAACAAACAGAGTAAATGTGCCAAAAAGGAGAATGAAAGGATGGTTACCAAAAGGAAAGGGAGAAAAATAAAATGCCACATCCTTTACTAGACTTTTAAAGTACATAAATGAAATTACTTCCAATCAACTGGTAAGAAAGGGTCACTTAGACAAGGAAGCGGGTATCATATGTGAAAATAGGAAGACAAAAAGTTCTATAATCTCATCTTTTGGGGATCGCTTTATTGATGGTTTTTGCATGCTTCAGTTCACAGCAATCACAATCCCACAAAGCACCCTCCTGCCTCAAAAAGAAAAAAAAAAATCACCATGTTTGGCAAGACTGAAAACATGGAACAGATGAAAAGTGAGCAGTCAGGCTTTGAGTTTAGATGCTTTCTATTGGCAAATCTGAGTAGGCAGGACCTTTGGCTTGAAAAGAAATCACCTAAACTTCTCAGAAGTACCCTCAAAAGACGACTTCTCTTCCATAAACAGATTAAAAATAACAAATGTAGGAGAGAGGAGGGGAGGAGACCACCGACACAGAAAATGAAGTAATTGTACTCAGCAGGGATTCAGGAGCAGAGGGAGGAAGAGGATGTTTAGTCAGTACCTCCCAGAAGTACCGAGATGAAGCTGCCCTACCTCTTCCTACCTAAATTACTCCAAACTTGTATAAAACAATGCATATTGGGTTACAGTGCCTCAGTACTTAATTAAAAAGACCAAAACCAAAACCTTTGTTACCATGTTCATATTATTTATAAACTACTTGCCAGCTACATGATGACCTTTAGAAAAAGTACATGTGTATGTATTTTAAGCAACCCTTGGTGACATCCCCTTGGCTGTACAGAGAAGTCCTATACAGCTATGCATGTTGCAACCAATACCTCTGCGCTCAAGGAGATGGAGGAATCAGAGTATGGCCCCAGGAAGGAGTATAGCCTGGGAGGTATTAGCAGTGCTACAGTGTCCGGTTCCTGTCTAGGTACCAGAGACCCCTTCCTTCCCTCACACTTGCTGCCACTGAAACTAGGTCCTTATGTATAAAACATTTATAATTGACTGCTACGCTTCCCCTTCCAAAGCCTTACAAAGGAACAATCTTAAGTGGACTGTGACTCTCTCCCTCAGAACATGGACACGCAAACAAGCCACTGCGTGGAAAATACATGATTGAACTTACTATGGAATAGTGCGCCACAGCTTTCCATCTGCGCAGTCACCCTGAAGTTGTTTCATTGTAGTTTATTTTCCTTGTATAGGCTCTATCAGAAAGTAGAGTTTCACTCAGTTGACCTGCAATGATTGTTCATGTGTCCACACCCTTGTGTCCCTATTACTGTAATACACAAGGGCTTCATAATCTGTAACTGCCCTCAGAATATCTGGTAAAATAGGATAAGGCTGTTAAACATGTTTTTTAGCTGGGGCACTGCACAAAGCAATATTTGCCTACATCAGACAGCAGTATTGACTGAACAGTAAAAAGCCTACCATGGACACAATCACGAGGTTATAAAGGCATTTTTACATTGGTATAGCTATTTCTACATGGAATACAACTTGCATGTGATGATATAAAGTTTCTCTATACCGGAACAATCCGACCACACCAGAGCTTTCAACAGATAAGCACTGCTTCTTAAAAACTCAGAGCTAGCAGGATGGCAGGCAGGCATACGCAGCTTGCTCAGGGACTCAGCACAGCAGCAGCAGGAGGCGGCAACTCAAACCGGACCTCCCAGCTCCCACATTTCCATCACCTGTAAGATACTGATGCTCTTCACCCTGTTCTCTTTATTCTGATCCCTGCCAGTACTGACAGAACCAAAGCTTGCAGGAGCTCTGCAACCAAGCACTTGCTTAGAGTTCACTTCACACAAGGCATCATAATACAGGAGAACTGTGACAAGCTGACTCTTGTCTTTCTGCTATTAATGATAACGCGTCCCATGACTAAAGCAGAGCAACACTAAAACTGGCATAGACCTAGGGACTGAACTGAAAGCCTCATATAGTGGACAAGTCTTTCTGGCTGACAGTTTCTTTAGGAGGCAATGCTCCATGATAGCTTCACTAGACAATGCTTCCAAAGGCACTCAGTGTAACAACAGGAATTAAAATATGACTTGCATGTTGGGTAAAAAATTAAACTTTTGCCTGAAGGGACAAATTATAAGCAAAGTTCATCTCTGCTTCTCTCTTTTTTGTATTCTACTCTGATTCCTCTGTACATTCTCTACCTTGGCTACCACTGCTTTTAAACTGGTTCCCTGAGCTAATTAGACTTACGTGGTCACTATTTTGCCCATCTGTTTTTCCTCCTCACCAGCAAAAGACCTGGACCTCATTAGCCATTATCAGCCTAGTCTGAAAGAGCAGAAACCTCAGAGACATTCTGGACCCCCTGTCAAACCAGCAAAATAGGTAACACTCCCCCAGCTCTTTTAGACTGGTCGGCAGCAGGAAGCTAACTGATCAGCATACACATACCAGGCACCAGCAAAAACATGCTCTGGTACAGACGAGCCAAAATCCATGCCTTCTCTGCCTGTGAGAGGAGAAAACCAAGGTCACTGAGTTACAGCATATAAATACATAAAATTGGACAAATCCTTAAGAAAGGAGGCATCATTAGTTCCACTGCTCAGAAGTCTGTGCCATACATGTCCACAAACTCCTCAACCTTTGCTTTAAAGCATTCCAGGGCTCTGCTTCCACCTACATTTGACCTCATTTCTTTACCCACCCTGTCTCACCCAACCTGCTTTAAAATCTTGACAACACACCCTTAGGAAACTTGTAATAGCAAGTGCTACGTCTTTTGGAGTAAGGGCACTCTGCATTTACACCTATGTATTTGTACAAATAAAGTATCTACTTCACGCACTATGGATATTCAGACTGCAAACTGAATTATAACCACAACTCACATGTGCTTTTGTTACATCAGTGGGCATCCCTGCCACCAATTATTACCTATGCAGAATCTATGCATGACAGGCCGTAATAAAAGTGGTAATAGACAAAAATATTACAAAACGTTCAAAAGCTGTAAATAAGGCCCAAAAGTCTTATTAACAGGCAGAATATCAGTTCTGGAGGCCAAAGGTGCAAGGTAAATGTAATTCTAACCTGTGCATTTATTTCCAAACCATAGCCTGTAATGTGGTCTAGTAATCCTTGCTTTTAAAAAATTTTTGACAACCTGGTAACAGCTTAAAGCAGACCCATCTACATTGACGAGAACATGATAAATCTATCTCAATTCTATACCCTATGGAGAATTCAAAACTCAGCTGCCGAGGGCTGAGTACTTTCATTTTCTTAATGCTACTGCCATCTAACAGGCTTCAACAGCGAAGCCACTAACCCATCAGTGCTCATGCTTTTCTGGGAGAAGTATTTCAGAGACAGGCAGAGACCAACCTACACACAGCTTGGGAAATTAGCATTCACACTCACTCTAGCTGAACACCACTAGACAGGAAATAGCTCTAAATGAGAGAAGGAAATCTTTAGCAACAAATCTCAAAAAAAAAAAATTTCAATTTCTCCTAATCAAGAGGACAACAAGCAGAACAAGTAATTTCCTAACCTTTACATTTAGAACAGGCTGCTGCTTTAAGCACACAAAAGCTAAGCCAACATGTTTCAAAGTGTTCAGGATCTACAGAAATGACAATTTGGTTTTCTATTTCTGTCTGCTTACCCTGCTGCTCCTGCCTGTAAACATTTTGTAGGAGGATGTGAAATTCAACAGAGAGGACTCTGAACTATGAATGACTCCACAGTGGCGCATTCTTAGAAGTGCGTGGTGGTGCTTATGAGCTCACTCACACACGCTAACGTCACTGGTCAGGGTCAATTCAAGGCAGCTACAGCTCTACTTGGTTACAGCTGAATGTCAGTTCATCAATGTGAAAGTGCCTTTTCCCCACCTCTAGTGGTAATTTGAAGACAGAAAGAAGGGGAGGAAAAAAAAAAGGGGGGGGAAAGAAATATGTCAATGTTTTAGGGAAATTAGGTTAATAGGACATCTAGTAACACCTTCAATTCTTTGCTAGTTTCTAACTTCTAGTAAAAACATGCACTGAACACTGACTTCTGATCTCATTAGGCCTAATCATTTCCCTTACCATACTCATTTAGTCCAACTTGATGACTTGAAAACCTCTGCATATGTTGCATAATTTACTCTGAATGCTTTCATTCTGGATTCCTCACTTGTTAGGCTCCTATGCAATAGGTACGACAGCCCATCCCTGGTCTGTACTAACACCAAAACCAGCTACCTGAGCTAGTAAAACATAATATAAAAATCTTCCTAAGGGCTTATCTACACAGGGCTGAGGAAAAAGTAAATTACGTAAGATTAAAGTGAGACATGTTACACACAGGTATTCTTACTTCAAATTAGGTACGCACAACTCACCTTTAATATACCTTGACCTGATCAACCAAGGTCAATGCAACTGCTTTATCTCCATAACAAGGAAAAGGTTGACTTTATAGATCACAGTTAAAAGACAGAACTTGTCTTATAGTTGAGCAGAACATTGTCTAAACATATCAGAACAACTAGTCATTTCATAAACACATTGTTAAAGAACTTCTCATTGCTTCTTCAAATCAAAGTCTTAATTGATTCAGTCATTCAGCTATATCATATCTAAGACTTCTATCAGAAGAACCTACTATACATGGCACACCGTATCATTAAGTATGAGTAAGTCTGAGAAAAGGGATAGATTGTAGGTTTCTCCACCACCACAGTTTTCCATCAGCTAAAGACAATGTACAGGGCTGCCCATCACAGAACACAAACTGTAATAACAAGGGACTTGGAACCTCAACATCCCAAAAGGTACTAAAATTGCATCTTCTGTTTCATAGAAGCACATGTGAACAGATGGAGGAAAAAAAATTTATTATAAACCAAAAAAGGAACCAACATCTGCTTTTAAATAAAGATGCAGTTTTACCCAACATGTTGCAGTTTTAAGTCAAATAAGCGTTGTTTAATTAAAGCAGGGGGGGAAAAAAAAAAAAAAAAAGGACCATCACCTAATATTTTAATTCTAAACATGACTACTGTAATGACTTCAGTATGCCTTGGAGCTGGGATGAGACATATACACCATATCTTTGTTACACCATTTATATAAAACCAATATAAAAATGTGCACCACTTGGCATGAAAAAACAAAAAGCAGTACAAAACACAGCATCTCAGAAAACCTTGCTGTCTCTTGCTCATCAGAAATGTACGTGCTCAGGCAGGGAAGCTGAAAACTCCTATGTTCCCCATCTATAAAATGAAACCAAGCTAAAATACGTAAGAAGCTATCACAACACCACAAGGTGATTTTACCACAAACTCGGGCAAAACACTGGATAATAGTTCCCCCATCACCACAAGGCAAAAAATGATTAACTGTGCAGAGGTTTACTGGAGCTGGAACCTCCCCAGTGTACAGCGCTCTGCCAACCACAGATCAATCCATCTAGCAACCCGAATTCAGGAACAACTAGTTTAGACTAAACATCTCCAAGCCCAACCACTTTTCCCCTGCCTGTAGCAGGGCTTGACCGAGATGAAATAACATTGTCACTGCTGAAGTAAAGCACATTTTATGAAAAAAAAAAAAAAAAAAAAAAAAATACACGAGACCAGAGCCTCTTCAAAAGAGAATACTTTCCACTACTTATGAATAAGGTGTTTGCTGTCTACACAGCTTCCAACTTTTATAAACTCTACTTTCAGCCTCAAAATATGTACTACCACAGTGAAGTAACACTAACTTCTGCCAAAAGAGAGCACATTCCCACCAGCTCCATGGCAGTGAGCAACACATTCAACTCAAGTGCTATCCAAAGGCTTGCAGCTACTGTACAGCAACCCTAGAGATGAAAATTAAATTCCGCATTAAAGACTCATTATGCTATAGGACAACTCTTTGCAGAAAAGTTACGTATTTTACCTTCTTTTGACCTCAGTCTTCCACATACAGAGAACTAAATAAATCACGAGACAGCAAGTCAACAAGGCAGAAGCTTGAATGGAAGTCGAGATTTTATCAACCATTAGACTTGGTATGTAGGTATACAGAAGCTTAAAGAAAATTGTGCAATATTCTGACAACTCCAAAGGCAACATCTTTAGAGCTGTTACCACAACGCAAGAAACAACTCTTAAAAAGCAATACATACTCTCACAACTCTTTCCATAGTAGAAAATTAAGTGCATCATTATTTCAATATTCCAAACATAAACAGAAACTCACCATGTTTATTGCTGGAATAAAGCTTCCTAAGGACAAGCTAAATATATTGAAGATATTTTTAAAGTTTAGAGAAGCAACATTTGTTATTCCACACATTTAAGTTAAGTATATAGCCAAATTTTTACCATTAAAGCAAGGATTCAACGACTCTGCTGTGTAAACAAACTAGTGTTGCCTCAACAAATTAACAGTGGCTTTCCCTAAGTACACTGCGTGTTGTGAGAATTTTTAAGTGGATATCTTATACATACGAAAGCAGGAGAGTCCTCTGAGAGCCCTCAAAAAGCCTAATACCCCACATCAGCCAGAGATCCTAACTATCTTGGCTGTTTAAGACAGTTTACGAAGTTCAAATATACTTGTATTCTTTGCTAGTTACAATGAAAGACCTGAAACCCTTCACACCCTCAGAGCAGTAATTATGGCCATCATTTTAGCCATCAACATTTCAAACAAAACTCCGCAGATCATTATTGAATTTCAAAATGACTGTTTTTTCCAGTGAATTAAGGTCTACCATGAAGAGGAATGCCCAAGGACCAACACGTAGCATCTGATGGCAATCTAACTGTACTTCCTTTGGGAAGAGAGGAAAACGGGACATTTAGAAAGCAGGCATTTTTATTTAAGTACAGTATCAGTCTCACATTCAGAACAATGGATGGCAGCCACATTACATTTCAAGGGATTCTGTGTAGAAAAATGTTATTTTTCTGCAAAACAATAAATTCTGAGCCCTGGATCACAGCCAAAAATAACAACTGTAACTGGGGTGTGTACTGGGGGAAGTATGGAGGCACAACAGAAGAGTTTGAACACACACGAAGAACTATGAAAGCCAAGATCTGGAGGCAGGAGGACACAAGGTCCATGTGCTCTGTACTGTTTCCAACCGAGATCAAGCGGATAGCTCTTAATGCAAATCACTCAAAAAATAAAATGTTTATCTAATATTTTATATTTTAAAATATCAACCAATGATATTAAAGTTTTTATTTCTTTACAATTTTTTACATAAAAATCAGGTTGAGAGTCTGGTTTGTCAGCAAATAATGAACAAAGCACATTTACAAAAATTAGGCCAAAATAAATATTTCCTTTCCTAGGGTGTAAACGAACATTTAATTTGAATTCACATGTTCAAGATAGATACAGGTAAAACAACAGCAATTCCTCTTTCTGGACCCATCAGCAGTAAATGTGCTAGCAGTTAGGGTAAACCAAGAAGAGCCATGGTTGGCCACATGCAAAATTCACATGCAACATTTTACACCTTTGTTGTAACTGTGGTTATTTTATGGCGTCACTACAAGGTGGAACATCACCCTCAGATATATGCAGCAACTTATACGCCTTAGCACCTCAGATTCCACCTGCAGGTTTGGTGAACTAACTCATACTGAAGTTCAAAACCAGATGGTTCTACATCAAAAAGGCTAAGTATTTTGGTTTTACCAAAAAACTAAAAAAACCACAACAAACAAAGTCTTTAAATCAGGGTTTAGAAGTTCAAGTCTGTTTACATCCGGTTATAAACTGTATGTATGTGACAGCACTGGAAGAGGCTGACACCTCATAGCCAGAAGACATGACTTGCCAGGCTTTCAAGAAGTTGTTGCAAGGTTCTGCCAAGACTTGAGCACGCTGCTTCTAAATCCTGAAGTGATCAAGCTACCAAATAGGGGGGAAGCTACTCCAAATGACCAAGTGGTTACTTTGTAAATACAATTAATTTCACTGACTGCTGCATTAAAGCTTCACAGTAACCAAGAGCAGCAGAAACACCCTCAAAGAGCGTATTAAACTGGTACTTCATTTTTTACGTATCACAATTTCTTTTTATCTGCCACAAACAAAGTGCACACACACTCTGGACTACTTGATAGGAACAAGAAAGCATGTTATTTTCATGGAACAGACACACATCTTCAGCAAGAGTTCAGTGTGCTGATGGCAGGTCTTCCCAATGCTGTTTATCTGGTAGCATCCTGTAGGATCAGAGGCATGCCTCTGTTACAGCAACAAGCAACACTGTCAGCAGACTGGTTGCGGCATAAAGCTCAACTGTTCAAGGACAATACACTCCTTGAACATATGTTACTGAAGGAACATAATAGCAACCAAAAGAAATTCCCTGTAATGATTCCTTTAAAGTTGTGCTTATCCATTTACGAGATGTCAGTTGGAGAAGAAAAAAAAAAAAAAAAACAAAAAACCACCAACCAACAAAACCAAGAATTTAGCCAAAATGTTCAATACAGAAGAACCATGGCGGGAGAGTCAACAGGGAGAGGAAGAGATACTTTAAGAAAAACTGGCACACCTCAACAGAACATTAAAAATAAATAAACCATGATAAGCAGACACTTGCATGCACTTTTATCAAAGTCCAACAGGACTTGAAATAAAGAAAGTTTAGAAAGTCTTGATCCAAATAAAAGCTCATTGAGGCTATGAACATAGCTTGGAAACATAGCACAAACTGTACTGATGTTTTACCACTTGATTAGATCCAACTCCCTGCCAAAATGAAGGTTTTTTAATTTTGTTTGGGCGTACATGATGCTGAACCTTGTCACTTGCAGGAGCGTTAGAAAACAAATTCGCACAATCAAACCACATTCAACACTAACAGTCTTAACTCGTCCAAGATTTTTGCCTAACGTCTTGAAATAAAAAGCTCTCAAGAAAAGGTTTTGCTGTTAGTAGGTCAGGGACTTGAGAACAGTAAGTGGAAATAGGTGTGGCATTCTGACTAAAACCAGTTTCGTTTTCAATATTTTTTTTTCCATAAAATTCTTCGAGAAAAGAAGTCAAGAAGATCAGAGAAAGAACTCTTCTATCCACACCTAAAATACAATGGTTTCACTAGAAGCTAAAAGAGGCACTTAAAAAACGTATTATTTAAAAAAAAAAAAAACACAAATGGAAGAGAAAACTGGATGGAGAAGTAAAAATTCACTTAAAACAGAACTCAAGTAAGTTTATCTAGCTGCCTTCGTTATAAGGCTTACGATTTTGTTATGGATCTTCTGCACAAAACCTGACATGTACTTTCTCCCTATTAAAAAAAAAACCTAAACGTGACTTTTAAGTAGTTCTCCCACTTTCTTCTCCAATATATTGGCTTTATGTACTGTAAAACACTGAATTTAAATATCCATGCTGCCACACTGATGACTTACAGAAGATTGTTCTAACAGTATAACCCCATTCCTCTCAAGAACTCCACAGAAATTTAACTGTACCTTAAGTTTCAGAAGATAAGGCATGTCTACAGTATTTTCAAATCAACTTGATTTCCACTATATCTTAACATGTAGTACTAGCTAGTACATTCTCTCATGTCAGACACTACATCCAACTCCCCTGTAAATGTGAAATAATCCAACTTCAAACCAGGCTGCACAAATGGTGACAGCTAAAAGCAATTTAAACTTCAAGTGAGACATAATTCATTGCATAATACTGATTTAGTCTCTGAGCTTGGATTACAAACAGAACATTGGTAGTTATGAGCTTTAAAATGAGAAGGGGATTCCCCTAAACAGTCTGGGAGCATTCCTAATATGCTAGAGGCAAAACCAAAAAATATTAATGCCTCTCAAAGAATGGTAGAAAACTTGGACAAACCGGACAAATTCAATACAGGGTAGAGTTTCTTTTACTTCTTTTCTCCTCACTGAAAACATTCAGGAAAATAGTTGATGTTATCATACAGACAAAATGTTTTTTTGTACCAGTCTCAAATCCTAAACAGGAGAGAAACTGGAAAACAAGTCTGCTGGTATAGAAAGTTCCTAAAACCAATGCAAGTCAAGACAGCTCAACATCTGATAAATTTACATGGCTGTTCTAGTTACTACTAGCCACAAAGAAACGTTCCATACACGTTCATGAACAACTAAATCAGTACGTTTCTATTTATTCATTTTAGCTTTATTCCAGCTACTTTAGTGGTCTAGAAGGCGGCACACAACCGTTCTTTAACAAGAACAACCAAGGCTTTCTCTTCAAGCCACAATAAAGGACGTCTCCATAGATGCCAGAATGTCCCGCTCAGAATGGCTGAAGTTG
The DNA here is from genome assembly GCF_000690835.1 of Fulmarus glacialis. NCBI lineage: Eukaryota > Metazoa > Chordata > Aves > Procellariiformes > Procellariidae > Fulmarus > Fulmarus glacialis. The sequence goes on along the minus strand of NW_009223818.1, from coordinate 17,793 downwards.
TTTTTTTGAGGGTTTTGTTGGTGGTGTTTTAAAATCATGAAAGCCTCCCAGCTTTAACTTCTCAAATGTATCTTATAATAAGCGGAAAAATGAAAAGGATCTCTTAGGTCACCAAGTCCAACTTCCTCCTACTGAACGAAACTACATTGTATAGCCCTGATTGTGTACTCAATCAAGATAAGTCTTTAAGGTGATTACCTCTTCTTGAGGAAAGCTATTCTAAAAATCTCTTTTTCTTTGGGTGGGGAGAACAGAAAATAGAGATTTTTAAGACAGACAATACATCCTTCTATAACTTCAGTATCCTTGTTTTTACACAAGCATTGTACTTGAGGGAAGTAAAAGCAATTACTAAACTACTGTTTGCCTACTCTGCCCTCAGAGTATTTACAGAGAAAAAAAAAATACAATCAACATCCTCTCTGACTATTTTGCTAAAGCTAAGGCAAATATAATCAGTTTCACTTCCAGGTTCGCCTTTCCCCTGATAATCCTGGCTTATGCTTCAGACCGAATTCCCCTTTTGTGGAGCCCAAGTGATCAGATGGGTGCACAGCACCCCTCGTGTGACCTCAGCAGCAGCATCTACAACTCCGCTCATTTCCCTGTCTCCACTGGAGTACACTACCCAGAATCACTTAGCGCATTTACAGCCCTATTGGTCAGATGTCCCAGTCATACTGACATCCTTGTGCAAAATCTTGTCCGTGCACATTTCCAAATGATAGGCTTTCAACATATGAACTCTCCACGTTACAGCATGCTATTTCTAAGACACCTGTATTCATGCCCACTGAAGTATTCCTGTACATTATTGTACTCTCATATTAGTGAAAGTAACAACTTGTCCCACGTTAAAGAGTGTTTAAGAATGGAAAAGGCAAGATGCACCAAAATAAGAGTACAAATTTTACTGCTGTTACTCAGATTTTCTTGAAGAAGTTTAGACTTCCTATTCTCTTCCCACTGGCAGGAGTTTGAAGGGTGGTACAATGGAGTACTTCTGCTTAACTCACAGCCAAGGCAACTGTTCTTCTCCCCTATAACCAAGCAGTGCTTTCGGCTACATCGCATGACTTAATTAGCACGCTTAATTAAAAACTTCCCAGCTGGATCCACTGATCTGCACATCAATTTTAGTCCAAATCTGGAAACTTAACTATTTGCATATGCTTCTACCACCATGTCTAAAGAGCTCCGAAAGCCAGTATCAAAAAAAGTCCTGAAACATTAAAAAAAACATATTTAAGACATTAGTAGGATCTGAAACTTCAAATTATCATTGCTTTCTTTTCCAGAGATGCATCGCCGCGTTCTTTAAACCAGACCCATTTTCAAGTTTGCCATTCCACTTACTCTTTTCCCTCAAAAAACATTTTTAAATTTGTAAAACATATTTGCATAAAGCTGAAACCCACAAAAAAAAAAGTGAGTGTAACATCAGCTAAACTCTGGCATTACAAACAATAAACACAACATTTCCCGGAGATAACTCCATTCAAGAGCTGTGGATCCATGCGGTTTCAAGCACAAATACTGACTACAACAAAGGTAAAGGAGCAAGAAAGTGAGATGTGACCATTTAAACCAAAAAAGTCTTTATACACCAAGAGAAGTTACTAATATTTTGACAAGTATGGAAGAGAAGGAACAAGTACTACTCTCCAATTTTTCTTCTCCATGAAAATGTTACTTCAATAAGATCTGCATTAACTTAAAACTTCAGTTAGCGTACCAACTGTCCCATGCTCATCCAATGCATCCTGAACTCAAAACAAGCTCAGAGAAGAGCAAGTGTTAGTGTGGTGGGGTTTTTTTTTTGGGGGGGGAGGGGGGGGAGGGAGTGTTTTGTTTTGTTTTTTTAAACCTTGTCTGTTTACAGAAAACTCAATTAATCTGAATGATTCCAATAAGGCAAAAAGACCACTTGGTTAGGCTCTACGTTACTTCTTTCCCAGCAGCCATTTCTGATGCCAGGTTATTCTGTTGACTTCTTGTCACTGTCACAGCATTGAAGCTGAAGAATGTCAACAGAAGCGCCCCAGTCTCTCACAGCTATCAACAGGGAAGAGGAACAAGTTTTCCACGATACCTAAGTTGTAAACTCTTCCATCATTCAGATGATGACAGCTGCAGACAAAAAAAGAACTGTACGCCCTGACAGTCTAAGCCATCTAAGAGATGGACTATTTTGTGCATGTCAAAGTCAGCACAAACACTAAGCACAGCCTTAAGCAAAGTGCTGCCTAGAAATGAAGTACGACAGTCTCCATCAAGAGCCTCTCTTGCAGCTAACAGTCTAATCCTTTTGTCAGCCAAAGATTTAAGAGAGAAAGAATAAAAGGCATTCTGGACTATTATTGTACCTTAGGAGGCCTTTGACATAAGGCTTCAGGGTTATCATTTCTTCTCTCTCATTTGAGCAGATTAAAAGGAAAAAAAAAAAATTTGACATTGATCTATTTTTGCATATTCAAAATCACTTGGAATATGGAAGGAAGGCACTAACAGAATTTTACAAAACCAAATTATAATTTTAAAAGAAGTTATATTAACAGTAGTTCAGGATTCCAGCCTTCCACAGTAACCTCATAAGTACACTAAATAAGACTGTAGTTTTGAGAGGCACAGAAAAAAATTGTTTGTTGAGTTCTACTCAAAGTTTCCGCACCAAATGGGAAACCACGTACCAGTACAGATGATCATTTTTGCTCTAAAGGATCTTTATAGTTTCTCATGTAAGAACTCTAGACTTAACAGTTTCACACATCCCTCTTACTTGTACGTCAAAAAGCTAAGTATAAGTCAATTAAAATCCCTAAAAATTTTAGGGAATAAAGAAGTGACATAAGGCAATGCTTTGATTTTCAAGGTCCACATCAAATCTTTGACCTTTGAACCAGAGCACTGACAAAATAAAAAGAATGTACATCTAGGGTGTGTAGATAGATAAAAGACCAAGAATCTTCTTCCTTGGCTCATATTCTATGCAACATCTGATTGCTACACACAATCCTCAGACACTTGCCCATTTATTAAATAAAGTGACTGCTGTGAATAGACAGTTATGTATTGAGGGATGAATATTCTTCATGCACTGGCATTATACACCAAAATAATTTACTTATACTGTAAGTTCTTTTGGGCACACCCCCCCTATCATAAGCTTGGTACTTACACAGCTACTGCAATGTGGTCGTGATCTACACTTGAAGCTCTGAGCAGTTTTTCACTTGTGCTAAATTCTTTTGCGTTGAAGTAAGAACCACAGGATCAAAAACTGAAGGAAAGCATTGTTTTTCTCAAGACCCACATGAAGCAAGCTCTAGAGATCCCCTAAAGAAAGTCTGTGGTTCTCAACTGCAGTACTAGAGCAAGCTTTCATTTGAACAGCACTTATGTCAAAAAAAAAAATTCAGAGCTGATTTAAACCTCTAACTAAAAACAGAGACTCCCCAATCATACTAAGCTTTTCCAAATACAGTACACTTACCTAAACTCCAAGGCTGAGGAAGTTCTTTCAGACTAGATGTAAGGAAGAAATTTTTTACAATGAGGCCGGTGAAACACTGGAGCAGGTTGCCCAGAGAGGTGGTAGATGCCCCATCCCTAGAAACATTCAAGGTCAGGTTGGACGGGGCTCTGAGCAACCTGATCTAGTTGAAGATGTCCCTACCATGGTAGGGGGGGTCAGACTAGATGTCCTTTAAAGGACCCTTCCAACCCAAACTATTCTATGATTCTTTCAAAATTAGAGCTACATGCCAAGACTAGGACAAACCATTGCATATGCTAAATTCCCAGACTGAAGCTAACCTCTCTAAGAAAATCTATCTAGCCTTCAAGTGTTAAAGCTGTGGCCAGTTTTACAGATTCTCATCTTCACATCCACTAACTGCCAGCAAGCTGCCAGTAGCACAAGGCTACTTCATCCCAAGGGGAGAAGAAACAGGATCGGTGCGCTGTAACTGAAATTCATCCCAAGACCATGCAGAAATAACCAGAATGACAGAAAATAAGACCATAAGGGACCACAGGCTGTCTTAATTAAAACCTCTCCAAACCTCTATATACCTGGCAAACGTCTTCATTTTTAAAATAGCCATTGCTGGGAATCTGACAGCCTTCCTAATCTATTCCAGTGCTCCCGTTTTTCTTAAAAGTTGACTCAACTAACTTAAAGCATGTTTGCTGCAGTTTAAGCCCACTTGAACTTGTTTCATCTCCAGTGGAGAAGACAACAGCTTAGTCCTTTCTTTCCAACTATCTTTGGATAGCGTTGTCTAAATATGTCAGAGAAATCCCCTTCAATCTCCTCTAAAAGAAATCATCCAAAGTGCCTTCAGCTTTCCCTTAGAGCACATTTTCTAGATCTCTGATCATTCACTTTGCCTGCAAACTATTCTTCCCCCCATACAATACCAAAACTAGGTGCTGCAATTCAGCTTATTAGCATGTTGAGAAATGAGGAGGCTAACTTCATGTATCTTACATGACACTGCTGTTAACACACCCAGTAAAAAATCTGCTGTTTTTGCAACATCAGTTGATTCATGGCCACTATGCAAACATCTAACTCCAAGTTCTTCTCTGCAGATCTCCTGCCTTCCCACTTATCCCCCATCCTGTTATCTGCACAGCCAAGTCTTACTGAAGATTTATAGACTACACCTGCCCCTGCTAAACTTCATCCTACTTACGTACCACTGCTTTGTCAAGATCATTTTGAACACGTGCTCTTTAGTCCTCTGAAGGGAATGCAATCCACAAGTCTAGAAAGTTTACTCAGATCAGCTGCAAAAAACTTACTACTACACTTAGGAAAACTCTGCAGAACCCCCTTGACCCATCCTTCTAGTTTGACCACAAGTCCTGGCCAACTTCAAAGGAACATTTAGTTTTTAATGGCTGCAGACCCTTCTTAGACAAACAAAAGCCTGAGTTTCTGCCAGGATACGTAAAATAGTTAACAGTGTGAAAGTGAGCACAGACAATATAAAGACATTTCATTTGTAAGAACAGACACACTGGGTCAGATCAAGGCGTTTCCTAATCCACTTTCCTGTCTTCGAGAGCAGCCATAAGCAAACACCCAAAGAATAACACCACAGCAATTAACAGGAGGTATGCATATATGCCATAAATTACATATACACATATGCCATATATTTTAAGCACATTCAGTAGCTTTACCTAACAACAAATTACATCATTCTCCAGCACTGCATCTTGTTGCCCATGTACAACAACAGTTTATGGGAACAAAGAGCTCTCAGCTGTATAAAGCCAAAAAAAAAAAAAAAAAAAAAAGAAAATTACACTGTGATTGAATTACTGGCGGAAAAAATTAACAGTATTCCATAAAAGAACACATCTGAAGTTTTTAGTGAATTATGTGTTTTTAAACAAGCACTTTCATGCCACACAGTTGACTCCATTTACCAGCACGTTCCATGGCTGATCTCCTTTTAAGAGGTTTCAGTTATGTGGTCTACATAACCTTTTCTTCAAAGAACAGCCATGGGATGGGTCACTCTGTAAGAATCTGAAGAGTACCATATTTTTTAAAAGGGCAGTTTCGAATAACTTCTAGAGGATTTCAGCTATTTCTCTTTTAGTAGTTTTTATTTCCTCTTTTAGGAATATTTTTTTCTTAATACTATGCCAAGATGAAGAAAAAGTGATTCATAACTGCACCATCCTACCTTCCTGCATTCTACAGAAGAAAATATGCTCCTGAACTTTCAGTAGCAGCACCAACTCTCAAGTCAAATTGTCCAACTTCCAATACGTCACTATAGCTCAGCTCCATTTTTCACACCATTTGAAAAGGTACACATTATATAGTCTATCTCAGGACATCTAAAGAGGTACATTTTACAAACGAGAACACTTCATATATAATTTACAAATCTGGCAGAATGCTAGTATTATTGCATTAGCTCTTTGTATTTTCATTTAAAAAATGGGGGAAGGGTATTATGAAGTAGTTGTGTATTTAATGTTTAATGACTTGCTTTCCACGCAAGCACAAAAGCTAGTAATAAATATGGCAGAGCTGATTCCACACACATAATAATTCCATACAGTAGGGTTGAAGAAAGTGGTCAGAAACAACAATGGTCAAATAATCACTACCTGACTCACTGCATGTTTTTAAAGTATGAGTCGGTTTCATATCAATACAGACAGAATGAGAAATCAAAGTAAAACAGCACAAGAGATGCCCAGAGCAATTCAAAGGATTTCAACAAACAAATCTCCAGGAGTTCTGTAACATCTGCTCTCTTCAGCGTCAGATGAAAGCTCATTATTCCTCTTCATCTGCAGACAAATTCCCCACCCCTTTATTAACTATTTTTCCTGACAAAATCCTGGACATTATCTGAATTTTTAGAAATACTTGCCTTTGTTCTCTACTATACTTAGCATTTCTAACAGGTTTTTCAAATATATTACAGTCATAAAAAATTGCAATACCCTACACACAGCAGTCGTCTTAGTCCTCAGTGCCGACACTTTGTTCTCCTTACTGCATAAATGCCCTGCATCAGGTTCTACAATTTAATGGACTACTGATACATTTTTCACACACTTCTTCCTCATATTTCCCAGAAAAATATTTGGCATACTAGCACACCAGACAGAAATGTCACTCCTACTAGCCTTTTTTTTTCCCTGCCAGAATTGCTTACTCCATTCATGCAGACTCAACGCATACCTGCAAAGTACTAGGTGAGGGCTGCTCACCCCCGCAGATGAATCCATACACCAGCAAAGCCCGGTGCACAACTTTGGGACTTCACTGGAAGCACAGCAGTACACAAGAATGCTGGGAGAGGTGACAGCACCACAGTACAGAAGACACCAGGCTGCACAGTGTGAACAGCCAAAATAAGCAAGTTAAAACCAACATGTTACCAGCCTTCCCAGATACTCAAACGAGAATACCATGAGCAGCTACAAAAGTAAATATAAATTTTTGTACTCATACATTAAGGCACAAAATCAACCTACCCAAAATTTAGAACAAGCAAAGGCCACAGGTTTGCAGCATTTCTGTGACAGTATATGCTACATTAGCACAAACCTAGCTTGAAATATCAACAGTATTGTCAAATCCCCATACTTTTTTCCATATATTAGTCATAGCAACGCTACCGTAAGAATGGTTCAATGTAATACTTGAATAACCTAGACAAAAACAGTGACAGAGAAACTACAATTTCCTTAAAAAAAAAAAGCAGATGTACACCTACTAGAGGTGTAGGGTTATAATTGGTTTGGGTTTTTTGGTGTTTGTTTTTTTTGCTTTTGCAATAATATCCTGAAAAATCCATGGGTATTGAATCCCAGCGTTCAGTACAGATTGCTACAGGTTCACTAACTAGTGCTGCAAATACTTGCAAAACTTTTAGGTGTCTCTCAAGCCTCCCCCATACCAAAAACTTTTAAACTCACTGAATGAAAGCAAAGTCTTATTTTAAAGTCACATAGTGACTAGGTCCTTACTTGAAAACTCTTAAGAGTTTTGAAAATACTCAATTTTATAGCCACATACACACAAAAATCTTCACAATTTATTGAAGTCAGAAATCCCATTTCCTACCTTACCAGTAAGTTCTTTAACTATTGGCTTGCTGACAACCTAAATGCAACAACTGCAACCAGGCCAGGAGAGAAGCAGCTTCTTTCAGAGCTCCCTTAGCAGCATCAAAATTAAATGTTAATGCTAGTGGGATAGGACATTACCAAGTCACAGAATGTATCATGTGAAGTCAAATGAGAAACAGGTACACTATTTCTGACAAAACAATTATTGTTCAAGTATTAAAATATTACTCCCAAGTCTGATCTGCAGAAATGTAATTAGTCAATACAGATTTGGCAGAACATTTTAAAGCAGTCTGTAAAGGCTTTAAAGCAGAAGCTCTAACACAAAGCCTTCACACATGGTCTAGGTTTAAATTCCAGATCTCAGAAACCTAGATCATCTCCTCCCCTCCATATCGTATTTCTGACAATGCATGTGTGTGTGTCTCTCTCTACACTCAGAAACACATGTAAAAAGCAATAGAGTAAAAGGAGCTGCTAGAGGATAATTTATCATGATTTGTTCTCATCTAGAATCTACTGATTTTGACCGTGTCTGCCAGGAACCTCTTCCAGTTGCTCTTCAAAAACAAACAAACAAACACACACAAACAAAAGACAAAATAAACAAAAAACCTCCACCCAAAACAACACCCCCACAATGTCCAACTAAACTAAAAGGCATATATAGGTACCACATGTTCTAAAATAACTCTAAAAGAAATTTTGTGATTATGCCACCAGGTAAGAATGAAAATTAGGCTTTCACCAGATATTTTGAAATGCGGGCAGTGTCATTGTCTCAAAGTAAGTATTTCTGAAGTATCATAATTATGAAAAGTTATGGACATAGCATAAACATCTCTGCACTACACTCCCTTTTACAGTTGGCCCACTATAATCAAAATTTACAGTCAATCATGAACTGCTCAAACATTACCAGTGAAAAAATAATCTAGTGTATTATTAAAAAAAAAAAAATCCACAGGCTATTGCATAAAGCCAAAGCATTGACACCACACAGAAAATGCTGTTTGATGCCTCATGAATATCTGTACCTGTCTGCAAAATCCCACAGGCATTTCAAATGCGCCTCCTGGGAAAACAGCCGTCATTCTTACTGTGTCAGATCCCAGCAATGCCCTTGTCAGCTTCCATAGACACTGAAAGCCAGTAACTCCAGCCAAAGAGAAGCTTCAGTCCATTGAAGTTAAGTTATTTCTATCATGAAATAGAAGAGACTTGCAGATTTGGTAGTATTCATTATGCTACAAAGATCTTCTATTAAGCCAACTACATTTCTAAAACACACTCCGATTGAATGACATTCAGCAAATTTGCTGGTGAACTTTATTACTCAGACATATAAAGAGTCCAACAAACATACTCAACTGCCATCCCCATGTCACCTGCATAATAAAAAAAAATCTATACACAACCCCAAACTAACTCATGCCTACTGCACTGATCAAGGAAGAGCAAGCTCAAAGTTGAGCTCAATCTAAAAACGCCAGTACCTTCCCTTCTGAGAGTTGCAATCAAAGCTCTCCCTGCCCTCCCACTAACAAATATCACCTGAAGTTCAGGCCCAAAATTTCTGGAATAGTAAAGTTCTCCCACTCTTGCTTTTGTCTCTAGTACATTCACTAGTTCATCCACTACAAAACAAAACCAGACAAACAGAAAAAAACCACCTAGCTTTCCATGGGCCTTTAAAGCATTTCCCCAAGACTCAAATCAATTCTGCAGTCTGTTGTGGTTACTAAAACATGTAATCCAAAATTAACATGTTTTGTAAACGTATTTCAAAGTCTCTAAAACTGAAATTTGATTAGTAGGGTTTCTCTATTCTCTGAGGAACACAGAAAAAAATGTTAACTTGCAATTACTACACTGCATTACACTATACATACCTGTGGTTCCCAAGCCAGTACATACAATCATGAGTAAGATTGCAACATTAGAAGTGAAATGGTCAACAGATACGATCTTCTCAAGGACAACATTATTTTCCGCTTCTTTAGGTTTCAATTGAGCAGTTGTATATCTAAAGAAAAACCATTCCAGAAGCCTTACATCTACTCACCTGCAAAAAGTATGCCTTGCCAGAAAGCTTTTATTCTCTCAGCAAGGCACAAAACATTCTTTCTATGCTGATACTCAACCTCCCACAAGTGTGGGGAAATTCATTTATGGCTATGGACTTCATTCACAGGGATACAGATCTGTGCCAAATGATCCATGTTTACTTGGCCAACAACCAAATATTCTGTTTATTTAGGCTGATGAATTTGTGTCCCCTTCCTCCCTCAAGGAAACCCACTCATACAGATCAATTCATTGTGTTACTTTTTTTTTTTTAATAGATACTTAAAACAAATGAAGCACATGAGAATGGGATACAAATAACAATATAAGTTCTATGTAACTGTTTGCAGCTGTGTGAATCAAGAAAACTAAACAGATTGGCCCTATCAACCGCAACTAAATAGTTTTTCCTCTTTCTACGCTGCAAGAAAAATCAAATTCTTCTTTGCAGCAATAGTCACATTTTAGTTTATCTTTCTGCAAAACATATTCTTGGCCTGTCTGAAAATTAAACAATTGCATGCATTCCTGGCAAAGATACTTCTTTGAACTACAGGGCTTGTAGCCGACAAGAATTATATTCCTACTAAAAAAGTCAAAACAGACGATGTTCTACAGTTGTGGCTGTAAGAAGTCTGCCTTGGTTGGAAAAATTCAGCTGCTGCTTCCCTTCTGGTTATAACTTCAGAGCCAACACCCAACTTCTCTCCTTCTAAGTGCTCTGATCCAAAAGCCTGTTGCAACTTTTGCCGCTACACTCAAATACTTATCTTTATGCATGCACAGCAGCACAGTATTCCTAAGTCCCTTATACCCTGTACAGCATTACTTATCCACTGGTATCAGTCAGGAATATCTCCCCTTCCTCTCCTGATCAGCAGGTCTCTTATTATGACCATCTACTGTCAAGCACTTGGACTACTAACAGGTTTCTTCAAATCCGCCCAACTGCCTGAAGAGACACGTCAAGCAATGCAACTATACCACTACACATTCCTGTGATATATTGAGACAGTTTCCAGACTCAGAAATAAAATTCATAGAAGCTGCCTAAACAAAGGAAAAATACTAGCAGCTACCTCTAAATAATTCAACTCAACCTTATCATAATACCAGCATAACAGTAATTCACTACTTTCAACATGACTACATTGGTCATTATAACCTACAAAGCAAGAGACACTCAGCCCTATTTAGACCTATTACAGAGTTATGAAACTATATTTTTCTTAGCTCTAAGTTCTTACTTAAAAGCAAGCTAAAGTGAATTTCCTATGGCAGGCATCAAGGCCCTCTGCAACCCCACAGCACTATTCCTTCAGCTAAATTGACTCCACATTATTGATGCAGAAACCTTGCAAATCATGAAGAAATTAATCATGTGGAAGATACCTGGCAACTCACTTTCACCCAGTTAATATCAACTCCCTAGTCAAGTGCATGTGCAGGAAGCACTGGTACTGATACTAATTTAACAGCCCCTCAGCTGATGCGGCTAAGCGAGAAAATACTGGGTCCGCTGCTATGGAGAAGTAGCAATACTCTTGGCAAGGACTGGTGCCACCCCTTCAGAAGGGAGCTGTTGCTGTACGGCTTTTGTTTAAAAAAAAGCCTCAGTGCTTGACATTGACAAGCTATCTTACCACTTTCCTTTCTTCCATTATAAGACAGACTAGGTGAGAACACCAATTGCCTCAAATGCTTAGATCTACTTCCCGTCTGCAAGAGATAAAAGTACAGAATGAACTGCTTTGCTTTATTTCCTTCTCTGAACAACCGACAAGTCATCTGTGGCAAGAGCACCTAATGAAACAATTCTTTGATAGCACTGATCATACAAGAAAAAAATCACCATCCACTTCTTTTAGATGCACATCAGTATGCGTTCTGGGCATCCACATTTTTGACAGTTCTCAGAGGGTGATACAGAAATGCTTTCAGTAAGGTCTCCAACATGGATTTCTGTTGAAATCACCTCATCTCATCTCTCCTGCTGCACAGACAGAACAACGCCACAGCAGCACTGTTAGAGCATATAGGATTGAGTCAAACATGCGCTGTCTCATGGATTACACCTAGATAACTGACCCTCTCTCTACAGCATGGTAAGCTGGTACCAATGGGGGCAGGAGGGATTCTGAAGATTTGGTGAAAGCAGTTCTTCTACCTATAGTGGTTACCCAAATCTAGCTTGCAAAAGCTCCAGGTAGAGCTTCATTTTAGGCTTCTGTTTAATGAGCTACAGCAGCACTGACCAAGAACACCTCGTCTGAGCATGATTATGATGTTGTAGCCATGTCTCACAGAGGTGTATCTTGCTACCATGTTTCACACCTTTCTCACCTTAAGACCAGATTGCTGCAATGCACTCCATATATGGCTACACTTTAAACCAATTCAAAAATATGAAGTGCATAGACCATCGTGCCTCCAAACTTACATCTTCCCCAAAGGCAGTATGCAGCACTTCAGCAACAATCTCCATCAGATGAGAAATGCCAGGGAGTTTCTGGTTTTGCACCTAAAGAGAGGGGGTTTGACCTGTACAGCACTCAGCATGTCTGAGGGAGTATCTTTTCTTCCCACATTGTAAAAACTGTAATTAGCATTTATTTTCAACATAATAAATAAAAGAGCATCTATTTGTGCAGTTTACTGAAGGAAGTGCTGACAAGACAAAATTTTGGATTTTATATGGACTTGGGCCAAAGAAAAATGAGGAGAGCTGCTTTGCGAGGCATTTAAACTTTCAATAAGCTCCTTTTCCTAACTGCTTGACTTTGAAAGTTTTGTTCGTCTTTTAAGGCTGCACTGGGCTGATGCTCATTAAATTCAGAAAGCAGCCAAGTAACTCTACCAGCCATAGAGCTTCTGCAGGCGACAGCCATTTTAGCACTTCCCACATTAGCTATGGGTGACTAAAAGGCCTCAAAGTAAAGTTAATTTTTTTTTTAACAAAAACAAAAGGGAGAGAACTCCAGAAGAATGTTCAAGTCTTAAGTCTATAGAAATTTCTGGAAACTCAAAGGTAACAGACCTTCCAATTTAAAATGGGACTCAAAAGTCATTCAAAACAAAAAGACTTCAACAGCTTGAACCAAGAGGCTGCAAGTGTTCATTAATTCATTTCAGAAAATGCTAGAGCTGGTCACAGCACAAAGCTTTAACTGCAGGCTTTCTGCAGACACAAATACCCTATAAGCTTTCAGAATTTTCTTCATATCACTCATCCACCCAGTTCAAGAAAAAGCATGGGGTGAGGGAACAGCAATAGCCAATATCCCACAGATTTGTATCATTATGAAGACCTGTGATGAGTAAACTGGACACCAATATTGGAAAAATCCTTTATGTTCTATCTAAAATAGCACTTAAAGATATCATACATCAAAATTAAAGAACTCTTGGGGCAGCAGAGGGAAACCCTTCAGCCTGTGGGGTGGTCTTCAGCAATACATGCCAAAGAACTACTTCTTTTCTTATCCCCCAAGAAAAAGACCAGAGTACATAAACCACCACTGCTTTGTGATACCTACAAGGCCCTATTAAGTTAACAGATGAAGTGATACAACAACTTCCAGAGCCAGGATGCATACAGGCAAGGAACACACTCCACAAGCCATATGGGCTTCCACAGCTGTGTAAATAGGTAAACAAGATGGTTAAAACATTGCTAAGAAATACAAAAGATGAATCAAGTGATAATACAATAGGGGATCACCTCCAGGAAGCAGTGAAGGAAAGAGGAAACATGCAGAACGGTGATGGAACGAGAAGAAAAGGTTCAGGATAAACCCCAGTATGTCTTACAAGAAAAAAAACAACCAAACCACCAACCCACAAAAATAAGACATGGGGGACACAGCAGAATAATTAGTTAAATTATCATTTGACAGGTTCCATTGGCAGGCCTCACTTTTTTATTAGTTATTTTTCTGCTCAACTACCCCTAATGACATGAATAAAGAGAAAACAGTTTGGCAGTGTTAGAATTAAGTACAGCAGACAGCTGTTTTATTCCTTTTCAGACTGCAAGGCATGACTTTGGGGCACTATAGCATGAAACACTTTCCACTGTAGCGCATGTGGTCACTAGCTGACCCCGTTAGTGCAATTTTTTCAAGTTTAGGCACGAGGAAAGCTGTTCACCCAGCAGCAGTCAGAAAGCTGGACAGGGCTAGGATCAGCGATGGCCAGACACATAACGCTCAGCAGGCTTCTGGAAGGGAGTGATCTTCCTCTCTCCAGCAAGGAGAGCAGGATGGGCGGCTTCCCATTTCAGAAACCAATTAGGCAGAAACTGCTATCAAAGCAATAGAGAGGGCCCTACCCTAACTGGGTTGAGAAACAGAAGGTGGCATTATCTCAATTGTTTTGCCAGTTTCAACAGTCACACTCATTCCTTCTCGCTGAAGTTGCCCAGGGTGCTCTTTTCCAAGACTCTACACACCTACCTGGACATTACACAGTATTAAATTAATCTGTCACCTAGACGCCACATGCTACCTAAAAAGCAGTAACTTTTATGTCCTGGCTTGTGGAGTGGCTACTAACAGAGAACAAACTCCCAGACTTTATTCCTTCATGAACCACTTTTTAAAGAGCCGTTACACTAATGAAAGATGCATCACACTCAAATGCCAGTGGTAGTACCATGTGTGAACAGTACACAGCAATATAGGTTTACCAAGCTATTGTGCTTTTGGGAGATTATACAGTACAAAAAACAGTGAATCTAAGAAGAAAAGAAAAACTTCAACAAAAAACAAGTTTGGCACCACTGTAACATTCTTCCAGGGAGTCCAAAATGAATTATTACAAGATTGTCCTTTAGATTTTGCAACCAAGACTATGTGTAAAACATCAGAATTAGCTAAGGCAAATAAAATTGCCTTCCTCACCCTCCAAGTTAACAAATTCTGCATAACCAATTACAGAGCCATAACACTCGCACATGGAGCAAAAAGCTCTTCATGGCAAGCATTAGCCATGACATTATTTACTGCAGACCAACAAGATAATTGGCTACAGTTACAGTAAGTACTGCTGTCTACAAGGACTTGGTGTTACTTGAAACACTTATTTTCCAGAAGCTCAGGGAAGGAAGGAAAAAAAAAAAAAATCAATTCCACAGTCATTAGATGAAAATTCTCAAACTGCAAACTTCGAGACTTCTATTTTTATACAGATATTTTTGGTCATGTGTTGCTCCGGGCACCCTTTATATTTCTGGATTATTTTTGTCCCATTTGGGAAACAGTGTACATCTGGAAGCAATGCAAGAACAACTAGGTGAAGAACAAAAGAAAGCTTCAAGCTCATACCTCTTCTCTTATACTACAACCAGCAGGTTGATAGTATCAGAAAGTGGAAAACTGGAAGTTCAGCTCCCTCCCATTGAGGGACAGGCTCAACACAAGGACCACACGCGCTTTTTTTTTTGTGCAGGGAAAGCCTACAAACCTAGTAAGACAGACCTGCACAAAGAATAACCTACTTGAGAATTACTTCAATGTAGAAATCCATATGGTGGGGTAGAAAGAATGGCGGAGTGATTTCAAAACCACCAAAATACAAATAGAAAAACAAAAAATAGTCAGATTTCAGAAGGTACTCTTGATGCTGGTATGGCTTGAAAGAGATACAAAAAAGCCACAGGGTTCCTACTCTTGCAGAGATGTTAAAACCCTTGTAACGTCTATTACAGAGCAATGAGAGCAACATGCATGAGAAGGCATCTTTCCCAACAGCCAGAGGAGAAGCAGCTGTTGGTAATCTCCCATCCCTTCATTCAAGGCTCAGGCTTTCTTACCAACTTCTGAGAACAAAGTCTTATAAATTAAGTCTAATAAATTACGAAGGGAAGAGATGAACAATGCTTGCTCACTCTTTCTCCCCCATATACCTTGGAGAGAAGAACAATCATCGTACAGTTCTAGTACTGCACCTCCCAGGTAACACAAGGATCAGTGAGCCTTCCTCCACTACTTTATCAATCCTTTCCTCATCGCTTGGATCTGTCCTTCCCAGATAACTGTTGCAGCGCTCAGCCAGGAGCAGCAATAGCTGCAGAGACACCAGAGCAAGAGTGACTTCATCATTTAATTTCACCGCTACTCTGGGCTTACAAATAAAAGCAAAAAGGTTGACATCAAACAAGTCAGGTTTTGCTCCCTGATGACTTAGAAAAGACCTGCACCAAGACAGAGATACTAAAGATGTCCGAGAGACTCAGAAGATACCAATCCATCAATTTTCACCTACCTCACAAGGACTCTTTTGTCCCATCTTTCACTCAAAACGGCTCAGAATGTAACTAAGTATCACTCTGTAAATATATAGCAAAATGGAAAAGTCGAGGAATCTCTGTTCACCACACTAGTGATTTTTTTTCTTCCAAGCACTCAACACTGGTAACAGATAACTTGCTACATCATGCCATAAGATGCTACCAAAACTCATGAAAGCCAGAAAAATATAACCCTTTTTGACACCCAGGAATTTTTCTCTCTTACAAAGCAAAAAAAAAGTTAACTTCCTGGACTGTCTTACATGGATGGATTAACTGAAAATATAAAATGCATTTCCCACAGAGCCCTTGTATGTGGTTCTCTTGCTTTGTTCTGACATTTTTTTCCAGACAGCAGAAGGACCAGGAGCACATGACTAGAGCAACTGTGGGGGTTATCACAAGTGCGTGTGCTTTATGCCACGGCCTTTGTTTCTCCCTCAGTGTTATACACTTGGGATTGAATCATATTTGCAAACTTGTTAGTCTGCATCAGTTAGCACCCTCTTCACAGGCAAGCATCTGTCTAGTCTTTGACCTCAAATAAACGGGAAAGGAGCATCAATGACCTTTCAAGAATCAAGCTGTAGAGCTTGAATAAGACAGATTTAGTTGCTGAGGATGACAGGTCTCACTTGGTTTAGACAGACACCTGCAGAAATACTGATCAACAAGACCTGCTTCCTATTCCATACGCACATAAAGTAAATCAATAAATTAAAATGGAGTCACCCACAGTTTTTCTCCATACAAATCAAGAATCCTTAACAAACACTAATGCTGGACCTGATCGAACATACGCTCTTATGCTACTAATATGGGTTAACTGCACCCATGTTTTTTTGAAGTGCTGCAGGCACGCTGATCATGCAGATACAAGGTAGACTACAGACCCCGAGCCAAATGCTTTCTTCAAGGCTTCAACCGCAGTGGAAGGCATTTCGGTGCAGAAAAATGTCAGAATTTCTGATCTGTCAAAAAGCTCACAATCTTAAGAGTGCTTTGGCATGAAATGCATAAAACGATGCGATATATGCACGCATGCACACACAGAGCCATGTCAGGTGTGGCTGTACGCAAGTATCAAATAGATCAATTGAACGGTAATGCATATCAAGCATTCCAGGTTCCATAAAGATGTCACTCTGCGTTTCCGTAAGAAAAAGGAAAATATCTCTGAAAGCTACACTATTAATATGAATCTGGAAGAACAATTTAGTTGTTAATATGAACACATTCAGATGAGGAGTTAAGAAATTCCCTATTATAAACATATAGCCAATCTTCAGCGACCCAGAACAGGGCCTTTTTCCATTCGCACTGTGCATTTATTCAGATTTAATACATATTTTTAATTCACATAAACCAGCTAATCGCAGAAGCTAGAATACGAAGGATGGGCACACATTAAACACAATTTCCAACATGCCTGTGCAGAATAAAGCACAGGCCTCATTCTTAAAAATATTCCTCTGATCAGAAAACTGGAAAAGGCATGCCAAGCTTGAAATAACTATTCCATAGGCTCACACGTCAAGATAACCATTTTCTTATCCCCTCTACTGAACATTTTACCAGAGCCTGGAGGATATTAGAGAGACACCTTTTGTAAGCCCCCCTCCCCCTCCCTTTTTTCCTTTTTTTAATGGTCTGGACTAAAAGGTGCTCACACCCGATCTACGGGTGCACGGAAAAATCTTCCAAGCTCTCTCCTTCACAGCCAGGAGCGCTTAAAAACACACAATGAACGTGAATGTCACGGCCATACCTGCGTGCCCGCAACTCTCTTCCTCCTTTCGGGGGGGAAATAAAAAGCAAATACA
>NW_009223817.1:13124-25245 GCF_000690835.1 Fulmarus glacialis | reverse complement strand
TTAATATATGATATTTTGAAATAAAAGCCTCACTCTTCAAGAAATTGAATAGTACCACACTTTGCTGCAGCTGCTGTAAATTTTTTTTCTTTTTTGTAATGGTCCGGAAGATCCCTACCTGTTTCAGAGAGAAATGTGGCAATGAAGAGGCAAAGCAAACCTGCTGCGGTACAAGGACGCCTAAGAGCTACACGAATCCTAACGATGCGGCATCCAGAGCTTCCTGTTCCCTTCGGCAGAATTTCAAGGGCATTTGTTGTTCCACTTTGTGTTCTGGAGGCTTTTCCCCTTGTGCAATACTAGCATGCTGGCTTTGCTTCATTAACCATACTTGATTGATATATAACAATGATAATTCTATCCTCTTCCAAGAAAATATTTTTAGAGCTGTTAGATATTCCATGAAGAAGAGATGGACAACTACTGAGTGAAGTACAGTATGTATTAAAAGTTTATTTGGCAGAGTTTGGTAGACTGTGAGCTCCCTTCTTATTAAAGATGTACTGTACGTACAATGTCTTCAGACTTTGTATAGCTCGTAGAGACTACGGTAAAAACCCGGTAACCAACTCCAAAGCTTTGCGTTGTTGGCTCACTAATTCTTTGAAACAACAACAAAGCTATTTCTTTCCAGACCAACATGTGAGAGGGCTTTTATATGCGGTTTGGTTTTTTACGAGCCCGTTTGCAATTGGTGAACAAGCATTTCAGCTTAAGCGAATGCCTCTGTGGACACCTCGAAAGCTCAGGCACACCCGCACGCAAGGGACTGCCTGGCTGGGTGCTCTTATCCCACGGCACGCACGGGAGAACAACCTAAATTTAAGCTTCCCTCGTTGCAGGCCAGGCTAATTCTCATTGAGAGCATTTGCCACCAGCTAAAAGCATACACGTGGGCCATTCCATGGCCCAGCAAACAGTTTGTGGTAAGCAAACTGTCTGAGCCCTGCTTTCGTTTCAGGAATAGTTTCTTTCAGGTTAATTTTATTCTGTTTCTTACTAAGGTGAGTTCAGCTGAGATGAGGTGCTCTTCAGCAAGGATGCATCCACAGAGACATTGCTCTACTCACTGCGAGCCGTTTGAATTCACATTTCTAGCTAAGCTGTTGCTGTTCACCATGCAGCCTGGCCCTTGTGCTGCTGAAGAAAGATCAAATCTAAAGGCTGAAATGTGCAAGCCTAGTTCACGTTCCCAGGCACTTTTGTGAGCAGTCCAATTAATTTCAGGGGGTTATTCGTGTGGAAAAGTATCTTGCTGTCACACATAAATCTGCACAATCTACCCTTCAGTATGCCTAATGCTACCAAATCAAAGAGGAACAGGGAATTGTAAAACTTGTTCTATCCAGTCCAGCTTCATTTCTTTAATATTTCCAATTTCCTTTCAGCCTGCGTACCTGTCTCTCGCAGGACCCCTTTGGCCATGCTGATCACTTTTAATCCAATGCAGAGGAAGTGCTGCACTTCCCGACCTAGACTTGGTCAAAATTCTCCCACTAACTATCTTTCTCCTTCAGGGCAACCACTTCAATCCCTGATGCTTCAAGAGGCAGAAATTTGTCACTGTAATTACACTGTTACGACGTGTCACGCCATACTCCATGCCGGTTTTCTGTGCTGGTCCTTGCCTGATGCTCACAGTGGAAATGGATATGCTGTTTCCAAGTACTTCTATTATTTCCCCTTCAAAAAGATATGCGAGTGAAAAGTGTCCAGGGAAGAAACTTGTTTTTCTTCTGTGCACAGGAAGACTAAATAGAAGCATGAGCTTCACTGCCAGTTGTAGGTCCTAGCACATGGAGACCAGCCCCACTGGTGGCCCAGCTGGACTTGCCATGTATTTTCTGGCCACAGCCACCTCCCTAAACCACAGAGGATACCTGGACCCTAGTCTATGTTTTAGATATGGTCTGCCATGGCCATGTGTCCGTAGTCGCATCATCTCAATTCAGAGAGGACCACTGCCTGCCTGGTTACCTACAGATAGGTGTGGGCCCAAAATGAGATCATCAGACCAGCTCCAGGCTCACTTGCCACAATTAAGGAGAAACTCCTCTAAAATAAATCCTTAGCATTTCTTAATTTTACTAGAACAGCACTTTAAAAACCCCAGGACCCTCTAGAACTAGGAAGCCCTTAGTGCCCTAGGAGATAGACCCTGCCACCAGGAGATACATTGATTAAAAGCCAGGGTACATTATCATCCCTTTACCAGCGGGAACTGAGGTACACAGAGCTAAATGGCCACTCAAAATCACATTGGAGGGCTATGGAAAATCGAGCAGAGATTGAACTTCGGTTTCCTTATTCCCAGTCTACTGATACTCTCTAAAATGACCCACACACAGCAAACTAACCGATGGCCTCTTGTACCCTTTGCCAAAGCCCGAGGTATCACCATTGAGAGGCATTTACCCCATAGCGGTGTATCCGACATGGCTCAGACCGTGAGTACATAACAATGCTTATGCCTGTGCCTATGAAATATGCCTGTTGAGATTGGGAAATATTAGACTTGCTAAAATATAAGAAGGAAACGTTGTTATTACCACAGCAAAGTTTCTAGAGATGTTTATGAATTTTTCTTTGCCAGTAGGCAGCCTCAAATATCACCACACCAAATTCAGTAAACATCTGCGTCTCTTTGAAATTGCTGCAAAATCTGCTCACAAAGTGCGGCACTGAGAAATTGCTGTTTTAATTAAGATGTTTTAGAGGGGAATTAAAGCCTTTACAAAAATAATGACTAATAAAACGTGAAGTCAAATTAAGAGTCGAATGCAGCTAACCTTCATTGTTTCAGTAAACCAAATTGAAAACAATAATAAAAAAATTCAACCAGCCTGGAGTCACAACGATCATGTATTTCAGTGGTACGCACAGTAACACAGCATGTAGCGGGAAGATGTCAGAGCTGCTTACCTTGGCCGATGGAAAGCCAATGCATTTCAGTGGTGGAGCGAATGGGTCCCACATCCCCATGAGAAAGTGAGAGTCATGCCATTCTCTGCACAATGTTAAAAGGTATTTACATCAACAGAAGAGAAAGTTGAAGTTAAAGTAAAGCAGAAGTCTAGACAGAGGCATGTAGGGGAAAAAAAAATTTAGGGAAAAAAAAATTGTAGACAAACTTAGATTTATGTCAGCGTTTCTTCTTCAGATGAGTGAAACCAAGTTATGTAAATCTAAAATGTACAAGTTGGAAAAAAAACTGAAAAAAAAAAAAAGGTAGCTACCATCTGCCTATTGATTCAGAAAATCTAGATTCTGTGTTTCTGTCCAAAAATCTCGGGTAATAAAGAGCTCAGTGTGGTATGACTTGATATTGCTTTGAGTATGCTACATGCTATATTTAAAGAAAAAATACCCATGGAGAAAGTCCAGTCCTACGGCCAACAATTATGAACAGCATGATATGCACCCAAACCTGGCATTACACAGAGAAAGGAACAAAAATAATTACTGAAGGTGATACAGTTTATGATGAGTGATGCTTTTATCAGACCTATTGATCGACCATTAACAGAGTTTGCAGATACTTTCAGTGGTGTATTGCTTGTATATTTTCCTAGTGTAAAATTATTAGTTATATTCCTAACTCTCCTCATTTGTCACTTTTCTGTTTCACTGCATAGTCCAAATATAATTACAGATCATAGAGAAGTTGTGGAAGAGATAAACGTACCTTGGCTTGGAAAGCACATCCGTTTCATCTGAATGTGGCAGTCTTTGTTTCTTCTTCAGTGGCAGGATGAATACTGTGGCCTAAAATGAGCTTCTCTTTTATCAACACCTCAGTCGCATCCCAGTAAGCAGGATTTAGAGCTTGCCTGGCAAAGAAATGGGTCATGCTTCTTTGCTTGGTATTCTATTTTTTGTCAGAGAAAAATAGAAACACATTCCACAAATAATCTTTCAGGTAGAAGGAGATGTGTGTACAGGGCAGTTGGTTTAAGACCGTCAACACTTTTTCTAGTTCACCAGTTTGAATCCAGATCATAGGCCTGACACATATTTATGGTTTCTTCTCTGAAATGCTCACACAGTCAAAACACTTTTCACAAATATTTATACTTCTCTGAGGAGAAGAAACTGAATCCTCTGCTTTGCAGGTAGGAAACCAAGACTCATAAGACTTGAGACCTGCCCAAAGTTATGCTAAAAAAACTGCAGCAGAGCCAGCAGTAGAACTGAGGACTCCTGGATTTTAGGTCATCATTGCAGATGGTTCATCTACGGTTCACATCAGTGAAATTTCACTGACAGCAGACCCTTGCTTTTAGCTCGGGTCACAGAGAGCAGAATTGGGGTGCCTGCAGTCAAGTGTGGACAATCGTCTGCAAGCACCGACTGCTCAGAGCTTCTTCACCTCCCTTCAGCTGGGATTTTCAAACCACTGCTGCATGGAAGACCACGACTAGACCTACTCCAACATCTTCTGCTCCCACAGGGACACAGTGACACAGTCCTGCCCTCGTTTGGTTTCATGGCTCCTTAGTAGAAGCTGCTTCAAACCTTTCAGATCAGAGCAGAGATGGAAAAAGGCACAGAAACGGCTGTGCTTAACCCTGATGGGCTGAGAAACAGGCGTAGCCAACAGTCCTTCTTTTGGAGGTCACAATTTCTCAGAGGTGCCCATCTGATAGAATGATTTTCATGTAAAAGTTGACTTTGAGCAGAGAAAGCACACATTCCCTCACACCAGAAAGTGCCTGAACCAGCCAACAAGAAGCACAAATAACTTGCTCTCAACTGAAAAAGGTGAGCACCACTGCCAGGGAAGAGGATACTGCACAGAGTAACTAAGTCACAGGGAAAAAAAAAAAATCACTTTATTTTTGACAAATATTCATCTGTGGGCACACTTGGCAGATCTTTGATAAAACCTTTTGCTGTTGCTTGACAAGTACCTCTAATTTCTGACTGCAGCTCAGAAATGTACAGAGGTCTTTCCCACATGACATCTTTTGTCATGGGTATGACATCTTTTCATCTAATGCTCATTGTCAGATTATTTTTGTTTTCCCACCATGTAGCAATATGGTCAAATTTATATGACCACAAAAAATATACGAGTTTGAGCATTGGGTTACTGACCCGCTTCCCATTATTTCTCATCTGCTTTCTTTGTCAGACGGCTGTCCTTGATTCAGTTAGAAATAGGGCTAGAGGCCCACCTAGATTTGAAGCAAACTACCCATAACCTAAAATATTGCTCAGGGGAATGTGCAATTTCTTCCTCCCACCTGCCATTCCTCTTCATTTCCTATTTCATTTCATTTTCATTTCATCTCATCTCCTCTCTTTCACATCACTTAATTATTTTCATCCATCTTTATTAGTCTTTTATCACCACTACTGCCCCACAGGCTAAAGAAAAGCAGCTGTGCTGTCAAGACCCAATTCAGGGAGCTGTTCCCCCCAACAGCAGTGATTTATGTGATCTTCTTTCTTCTCCTTTTTCCTGTGTACTTTGGAAGGCGAGATCCCAACCTCGCTGCAGCTGCTGTGCCAGCAGCTCCCCGTATTTGCACTGCCCGCACCAGCAATCCCCAGCTCAGGGCCACAGGGTCCATCCCAGGTGTGCCCCAGTGTGCAAAGCAGATGCTACTGGTACTTGATTTGCTGCAGAGGAGTTAATTGTCAGCTCCTCACCTTCACTGAACCTATCCTGTTTGTTGCTTCTCCTACAGTCTCGTATACCCTGACCAGAACCGAGAACTCGACACACTGACTATTGAGGGCTTGCCATCAGTTCATGCCTCTGCAAGAGGAAAATTTATCACTATTGATTTGATCAGACTTTTCTTGGACTTGAAATGGAGAGTGAAGAACAGGCCAAGTTGCTGTTAAATGCACAATGTGGGATCCAAGCACAGACAGGTTACGTTTTTTCTGGGCTCTTTTTTTCCTGGTGCTCTTTCAATTACATTTTCTTTCTGGAAGACTCTGCTATCTAGACTTGTAAAGCCTACGTGGTATCTCACAAAGTGGTCCAGAGTTTTTACAAATCTGGCACCAAGTCCCTAAAGCCCTACTCATATCTCATGGATACTGATGTAAAGCATAGAAACAGTTAGGAAATGTTACAGGCTGAAGACAATGGTCTCTGTGTCCTTCCTCTGCTTCAAAAAAATCTTCCCTGAAAGTATCTCTGAAACAAAACATCAACCTTCAAAGCATTCCGCAACATGAAGAACCTCAATACTGAATTAATGCTGAAGATCAGCTAAAAATCCTAAAAGACAAAATGCATTTGGCTCTTGGATTCAAGCCCTTTTAGTCAAATCTTCCACGAGCTTTGCTTCTGGAATAGTAACTGATGGGTCACCTTGAGACCCATTTGAGTCTTAGTAATGAAAGTAAGCAGGAAGGAGACCTGTCACAAAGGCATCGCTGCCTCTCAGCACTGCCTCCAGGCACTCTCCAGCTTTTCTTTAATTCTGCCAATGGCAAGTTTAGCATTTAGCACTGAGTGCCTACTACCAAAGGAGCTGCACTGGATCCACGGTAAGCAGATTTGTATCTTCACCTACTTTCACTGATCTAAGTCTAGCTTGCATTTGACTGATGGGTATATGTGATAATGGCACTTCTGACTTTGCAGCACAGTACGACAATCCAAATAAAGCTTTCCTACTGTGGAAGGCATACAACCTCATTATAATTACCTGCTTTTTTAGCAGAGTTTGGTGGCATATATGTTCAAAGCTGCTCAAGAGGAACGATCAGGCTACGATGCTTTTCCTTAAGCTGCTTGGCTATTTTCCCCCATTCTGTTTGGCCACCAGAGTCTCAAAGACATATAAGCTAAGTAGCAACTGCTAGTGCAACAAGGAAGTATCACAGTCTAGATGTGTACCTTCAAGAGGCAGCTTCAATGAATGCTTCATTCATTTAGCTTCATTTTCTTCTGACCTTGACTTCCAAGAACTGATGGGCTCAAAACAGCACAAACAATGACGAGATGGAAAAAAAGGAGGAAAATCGCAGTAGCCCTAGCTGGTATGCCCTTGCACTGCTTTCTCCTGAGCTGGCAGAGGAGAAAGGCAAGGGCAAGGGGGAATTCTGGCACCCAAAGCCCTAAAACTGTTACAAGCCTACAGTGGCCTTTTCTGCCCAGCCGTGCTGAGATGTGATTATTACAAACATATCATGTTAGTTTTTCTACTGTCTCAGCATCTAATTTCTAAATATTATTATAGCCTATCTCCCTTTCAGCCCGTCTCCACCCTGCCTTTGTCCTAGGCAGAGAAAATGATATTCTGTTTACACAAAAGCCTATTCTTTTACTTCCACCCTGCCTTTGTCCTAGGCAGAGAAAAATGATATTCTGCTTACACAAAAGCCTATTCTTTTACTGGACATACAAAACAAGACAGATGATAAGAGCCCATTGATCTTATTCAGCAAAGCTAATCTCATCTCTTCACCGTGGGATTATAAACAGTATTCCAACCTACCCCCATAACTGAAACACCTTTTTTATATCCCATCTTTTTCTTTTTAATGTTAGGCAACTTTGATTTGTTTACAGCTATAACTCCTGTAACCCATTTCCAATTCTCTGATTTAAGTAGAATTGAATGGAGATTTCAAAATGATGGGCCCAGTCCTACCATTTTTCCCTATAGATGTTGTGTCCATATAACCTGCTATTTCCACCTTGCAATGCTCTTTCCAGCAGCGTCTTGTTACAGTCAACACTATCCCTAGGCAATAGAAACTGAAACAGCCAACTCTGAGTTAATAGTCCAGGCATTCACGTATTTTACAAATTAAAATACATGTTAGATGGTTTAATATTTAATGTTAGTCTCTATCCTTTAGTCACCGACTTCAACGGAGGGTACAGCAAAATTTCACCAATGCCCAGCAGGGTTAGGAGAAAGACAGAGACAGGCGCAAAATAGGAAAGAGTTACCTAGACATATAGATTTACCTGCTGCCTAGAAAGATTCTCCAGACTGAAGTTACTGAATTCACCCCAGAGGACTGAATAGTAAGGGTCGACACCTGTTTTCTGCCAAAGTACATCAGTTTCCCTCATAAGTGGATTTGACTCAAAGTATTTGCTGGTTCATAACGTTGCTTTGCGGCCCCCACTGCTGAGTTAAAAATGTCTTTTTTTTCCCCCAATAATTATTTGTATTCTGGCTTTTGGGACTGCTTGTTACATTGATCTATGAGACCTTGGAGTTAAAGATGGCCCTCAAAAGCTCTCAAATGTGCCGCAGTGACTTTTCTCAACAATAGCATCTTGACTGTGCACCTAGCAGCAACCTACAAAAAATACTTATGATGGGATCACAATACATCCCTTTCTCCACCACAGAATAAAGCTGCAAAGGAAAATAAAGATGACAGGATTTCTTACAGTCAGTGTTGTTCGAGATCTTGGGGCAAAATAAGGAAGAGCAGCCCAGAACTTTAAAAATGGTTTAGCACATAGTTGTCATTGATTTCTAGTCCATGCTCTCCTGCCTTAATATACTCCACACATCTATCTGGAGCCTACAGTAACTCCACCTTGAAGCATGTCCTGTAGCTATACCATTTGAATCCTTGACACTTGCGAAGGAGCCCCAAAAGCCAACCACACCACATGAAGTGAGCGTAGACCTGGTCAGTGCGTTGCTGTCTCCAGTTTCCCTTTCAACTGCTGCCCTTACGCTCCCACCAGAATCTGACCAGAATAGCTATGAGAGAGTTGGTCTCCACAAATTGCTGTGAGACATGAAAGTCATCTTATGCCTGAATAATTGAGGTGTTCGTCTCTACCAACAGCCTGTTGCTTTCTGTAGTCCTCATTAACCCACAGCAGCCCTATTTAAACTGATCTAATTAGTCCCTTGCAATCAAAGGCAGTGGTTTGGGTAGAAGAATTGAAAAACAGGAGTTCACAGCAGGTAAAGTTCTTGATCAGGGTTATTATTATTTTTTCAAATCAAACTCAAGTTTGCATAATGAGGGTTTCTGGGAAGATATGTTCTATTACATAGGAAAACCAGTTGTTCATCATTAATTGACTCCATCCTTCTCAGACACTTTTTCACAGACACCTAGAATCAGGATTTCTGAGCACATACAAGCCTAGCATTAAGTTAAATGAAAATTGAAGAACTGACCTGAAAGAAAAGATTACCAACCTTAACTTTCAATTTATCGGAACCTTGCCATGATTTAAACACAGGCTGCTCTGTTGAAATACAGACAGTTTCTACCTGCAGCTCTCGATTTTCTTCACTGCTCTACAACGCACAGGCTAAACTGAGTGTAAAACAGTACCCATGCAAAATACCCTGCACACCTCACCGGTAACTCTCCTCACCAGTTAGCACTAAGATGCCCTGAGACACAAGTGAGCCCATCAAATATAACCCAACATTCACCAGTGTGAATGGTATCGGCTATTCAGTTTCAAGTTTATGCAGTATAGAGGCAAAACAGACTCATAACAGGAGCAAATTGATATTAAAACCAGTGTCTGGACAGCAGAAGATCCACATCCCATAGATAACTTACATATAAAGAGAGTATATACAATAGCTATGCTGATCATTCCCTTAGGATTTAGAGAAATGAGCAACTTTAGCTTTACAGACTTCATGGTTGCTTGATCTCACTACAGTAAACAGCTCCATATTTTTCCTTTTCATGTTTTATCCTGAAGCAACAGAGCATTACATTAATTGACTTGTCTTATTAATTCAATAAGCTGCTTCCAAGATGAAATGCTTAGCTATGCTTGCTTGTTTTTGGCACTTTTTGGTTGTTGGAAGAAAAGCTTTAAGGCTAGAATTGCTCTGATGTTTTCCACAGTTCACTGAATAATTTTATGCACTACTGAAGATTTGCTACTTTTGGAATTACTGCAAACTACTACTTTTTCATCATATTATAATTTAATTCACACTTTTAGTATGATATGAAAACATTTAACAGTTTGCATATTCAAGAAGTGTATTTGTTCTGCCATAAAGTTGTGGTTAAGAATTCATTATAGGTCACTCCTTTCTAGGATTTATAATTTGGACATAAGATGCATTTAGAAGATTAAAGATGACATAGAAGCCACCCGATTCAAATGAATTATATGCAAGAAAATTCAGGGAGAAAAAATTGACGTGGCTGTAAATATATAGCAAAAATAATTTACTGCAAACTTGAATAAGATTAAGAATTTTTTACTATTTCAGCAAGTTATTGGAGGGAAGGTGAACATATTTTAAATTTTAAGAAACCTGAATCCCAATAAAGATATCCAACATTCCTTAAGGGGAAAATACCCATGTAACTTTGTGGAGTCTTAGATTTCAACTTCTTTAGGACACATGAACTCTGGGTTTGCTGGTGAAAAGCTGGTGGAAAAATCTGATTTTTTTGTCTCTAAACTGTGTGAAAATGAAATTCTTTTTTTTTCACTGAGCTTGTTCTTTTTCAAGAAGGCTGGCCAGGGGTTGTCAATGCTCTTACCTTTGAAAACTCTCCTTCCACCCATTGCCCGACTCTAGGTCGTGCCCGTAAGGTCTGTTTTGAAGCAAGGCAGAGCATGGTCGTGCCTGGTCAGCGCATGGCACGCACCTTGGAGTGACACAAGCACCATTCAGCTTGTTAATGTCACCCTTCAGTAGCCATCGTTGGTGTCTCTCAACCTCTCCACGTCCCTTGGAGGGTCCCGTCACACCGTGAGCTATTGCCCTAGAGGTAAAACTCTGTCTCCATTTTATTTCTTGGACTTGGAGTGGAAGCTCACGGTGAAGCCTCTAAGGTGAGGTCTCTGCAGGGTAACTGTGAATACTCTCCCTCCGCCTTCACACTGCAAGGGGCTGCAAGACTCTCTGATGAGGAAAGGGGGTGCGTGAGCCCTTGTCAGTGATTGCTTCTCAACCTGTAGGTAGTACAACTCCCTAAATCCCTGCTCCGCGGCACGGCACTCACCAGAGCCCCTTACAGAGCTCCCGGAGGTAGCGCTGCATTTAGCTGCTTGAAAGGGTAATACCTGGCCTGGGCTGGGCTGCTGCAGGGAGCAAGGGCTGGACACAAATAGAGTGAAAACCAGAATGCTACAAAAAGGAGGCAGTCCCTGGAGAACCAGGTCAGTTGTTCCTGCTCCTAGGGTAGGAAGGTATGCCTGCAAAAACTGTTCTTCACACCCTCCCTCATCTGCAGCAAGCAAAATTTTGTCCCCCAGCGATAAGTCTGGCAGCTTTGTGCTCCGAGGTAATGCGGGTGGTCGGGGCAGTGACTCCCACCAGCCCTGGTATGGGTTGGTGCAATGGGTGACAAACCTTCTTCTCACCACAGAGCCAGTTACAATCACTGCTGCAGCAAAACCAATCTGGTAATCACGAGGCTTTGAGTCAAAATAAAGACTTTGCCTCCAGTGAGGTCCTATTTTTAAATGAAGGGTATTGACCAGGTTTCTGGCCTTAAGAAAAGAAATCAAAACATAATTTATGCTCAGAGTGACCTGTAGGTGTTTGCACAACAATTAATACCCATAGTTATGGTAATGCAGCTGGACACACGGCAATAGATCTTTTCCTTGAAACATTTTACCCTTATAGCCAGTACCTCTAACTCTTCGTTATGTGTCCCCATATTCTTTGCATTTCAAAATTATCATACAAAGCAAAGTTCAATGCACTGTTTAAATGAGTAAGGAACATCTGGCAAGCTGAGACTGCTGGGACTCCACGGACATATAAAGTTGTAGCACTTTTCCTCTGTATATAGAAATGCATTGTAAATTAAATCTGCAAATTGTCTGAAAAGGCATAGGTCAGAAAGGAGGTGGAGAAACACCATCATTTGTGCCAAGGTCAAATTCCATGCAGCTTAGCTTAAAGTCAGTGCATTTTCATATTTGTGCCAAGGTCAAATTCCATGCAGCTTCGCTTAAAGTCAGTGCATTCAGTCACAAAGCATTGTAGTGGTTACTCATTATTTTGTATTTTAATGGTTTTCTAAAGATGCCTGTAACATCATATTTTGGCCTTCACAAAATATGTGCCAAATATACTATAAAACTGACAAATCTCATGAGTATGAAAATATTTCTCTCCCAACCCCTTTTTTTTCTTTCACTTGCTTTAAAGAAATGTGGCATAATACCGAA
>NW_009223817.1:7639-13093 GCF_000690835.1 Fulmarus glacialis | reverse complement strand
ACCGCTGCCTGCTGATCTACCTTAGTTAAAAAAAAGAACAAGTTGTGCAGTAAGCCATCTGCCATGAAACATAAATGTCTTGTAACAGCAACGAGCCAAGAGCCATGAACCACTTAGCCTGAGGGAGAAGATGTTTCAGCAGGGTAAGCAGCAAGGAAAGCCTCAAAGAGACGGGTGACGCTCCCTTTCAGCTCC
The DNA here is from genome assembly GCF_000690835.1 of Fulmarus glacialis. Taxonomy (NCBI): domain Eukaryota; kingdom Metazoa; phylum Chordata; class Aves; order Procellariiformes; family Procellariidae; genus Fulmarus; species Fulmarus glacialis. Next base: position 12,898 of record NW_009223817.1, on the reverse strand, counting down.
AGCTGCCGCAGCCTTGAAGGCCAGCTCTCCACAGCCTGCTAAATTCCTGCACAGCCTGATAGCTCCTGCTGCGTCACCTCTTCACCTTTGCTTTCATGCAGAGAGATTGAACCCTTGGGAAGATAAAAGTCACTTTTGTCAGTGCTACGCTGTGGTCAGACATCCTCCATACCCCACTGTGCCAGGAGACGATGTTACCATACCTGGAGGTTATCACCACCACCCTGCCAAAGACGATCTGCCTCCCTGACGTGCTGGCGTTCTACAATTTGTCTGACACAGATTAGGGAGTGCTCATGTGTTGGTAGACCTGAGGTCCTTGCAGGAAGCGAGGAGAGGGCACTACAAGCTGGTGGGACTATAATATTTTGCAGACCAGAGCTGCATCTGGAAGGCAGTGATGCCATAGATGTGCCAGTCAGCACTGATACCCATCCTATTGCTGTTACTCCCATCGCACATGACAGCATGTGTTTGCAGAACATTCATGCACATTTTGGCTTTTGCCTTTGCATCGCAAAGGGGCAAAAGGCATCTGGGAGAGCGCAGCCTACATCTCTGCAAGAAGTTTTACCACTATTTTCTGCCAAACCCCCAAAACACCCTTTATTCCATGTACATCTCTATGTCGGGAATTACTCTGGCACACCTTACAACCACAGCCCAAATGTCAAAGGGGATTAGTATGAACCTGTTCCTGTTTACTCTGGAACAGAGCTAATAACAAAAGACAAGCAGCTTGCAACACAAGGTAAGGTTATCTCAGGTCACAACAGGCACAACAGCTAAGTAGTATCCTTTTAAAACCCCAAAAGGAAAATTTAAGAAAATGCCTTCCAGAAAAAACACTGCTCTTGCTACCATTTCAGGAACAAGCAGCAGGAACATGACACCTTTTTCTTGTTGGTGTAATAATGGTACTAAATATATGGGAAGGTTGAGTGCTAACTGTTTATTGGGTGGTCAGTGATATTCCCAGGTGGATGCAAAGGAAGAGGTTGAAAGGGGATAAACGATCCGTTGGATTTCTCCTTTCAAGAAATCATTTAAACAGAGGCATGAATAAAAGGAGTGGCAGGACTGAATCTGCAGATGGCTCCAGTGTCAGGGAACATTTATCTGAAAGCCAATAAAAATGTGACAGTCTAGTGTTTTCCCAGGCCATATAACTTCATCTTGATGACTGTTTTGAGATAAGACAATAATCGACGTAGAAGGGCACACCTCCTTTTTAGCGCAGCAGTGGGCACCAGGAGAGCAGCACCGCCGTTACGGCAGACGCTCTCCCGCAGCTGCCTGCCCGGGCTCCTGCTCCTCCTCCACCCGCCGCGCAGTTCCCCCGGGTGATAACACCCAGCAGTTCTGCTGCATTTTCCATCCAACTGCCCCAGCCTCTTCCCCTCCCCGCTGTCCCCGTTATCTGCGCGTGGCTCGTCAGTTTGGCTGATCCCTTTCTGGACCTGCCACCCACAGCATGTGCCAGCACCTCACTGCCCACTGGGCAAAGAAGTTTCCTTTAAAAATCAGTCTCCTGCTCATTCACCGGGTGCCCCTAGCCTGATTTTGGATGACATGATGAACGGCTCCACATCGGCTGCGTCTCCTACTCTCATGATTTGGTAACCCATGGCCATGTCCCCCTCAGTCGTCTTCTCTCCAAACTGAGGGCTCCCAGCCCAGACTCTCGATTTGCTGCTGTGTCCTGGGACATACTTGTTTTAAGCCACCAGCCCAAAACTCGTCTAAGGATAATCCTCTGCTTTGTGCCCGCAGATTTCTCAGCTCCTACCGCATGTCAGGAGACCCTTTGCCTCCCTGAAGAAGATGCAGCCCTGGAGCCTCTTTTTTACCTACCCAACATGCAGATCTGTGATATGGATCAACAAAGTTTCCATCCCTTTGAGCGGGGCTCAATGCAGCTGAGGAGAGAGGAGAGCAAAGATGCCCCACATCTGGAGAAAACACATCTTCTGGTTCAGGAAGGTCTGACACTCATTTTGTATCAGCTGGGGGCTACAAAGGATGGTGGAGAATCACTTTGGCAGTTCCCTTTTATGAGCTTATCTGACATACCTGTTATTAATCCATGCCCAAGGGCAAAGTGACTGGTATTAACCTAGTTAGCCTCTCAATGCCGTGAAAAATAAGTCCATCCTTTGTATATTCCTAGGACAAGGAAATAAAGCTAGAAACAAAGTGCTTAAAAACCTTCATTTGTCAGACTGATCCTGTTTAATTAAACAGGAAATTGCAGGGCAACTAAATCAATCTTCACAAAGAAAAGCTGTTTGTCTGTTTACAGAAGAGAAACTTGTGGTGATTTATCTTAAAGAGTAGAATTGCCTAATGATTAATAGTGACCAAAGATAGTCAGAGGGAGGAAATGAGGAACAGAAGTGACTTCTCTTGGTGTGTGTTTGAAGCATGGCAGAGCTATATGCCCCCGCCACAGTAAGCATTAAACAACCAAAATTTCCTGGTTTATACCAGGATACTGCTGTTCTTCTTCTATTTTTTTCTGTTGATACAGAAGTTATCACCACTGGAGAAATCCAGATATGCTGGTAGATTTTTGGAGATTTGGGTCCAGATATACATTCAGTTTTTTCTTTCTGCTCGTGAAAATACAAAGTCAGATTTTCACCTTCACAGTTCTTACCTGGGCCCACTGCCTTTTTAATGCAGGGCTGTAAAAAAATAGGTGTTGCCTGCCGGGGCTTGAGACTCATTTTGCTTTGCAGTTTAGAGCAGATTTGGAGCTGCTGCAACACATGGTGAGTAGATTAATCTCTCAAAAGCAGAACATATCTAATGTGCTGGTCTGCGGGCAACCTTTGCCTGTCCACAGGCTACCTATGGCTGCCTGTAAGCAACCTACAGCTGTTTACAGGCTACCTATAGCTGCCTATGCTGTGGCAGTGCACCAGGGACTGGAACATGCAGGTGTGTGTATACGCACATCTCTGTATATGCATAATGATGCTGGATAGCCTTAACCCTGAATATATTTTCTTTATCATAGAGACACTATGAAGAAGCCAGAAACAGCTCTTATTTTTCCTAAAAACAGATAGGAATTAATACTTGAGGGACACTTGGCCTTCAGGTAAAGCTATCATCTTGCTTAAAAGGACAGCCTGTGCTTTTCATAACACTATCAGGGTCTTCTTGCAGCCATTCATCTCAGGATATTCTCAAAAATATAGAGCACTGGTGACAGGATAGACGAATGAGCACATCAGGGTTATTTTTTCATTATATTTACTTGTGCACTGAAGTATTCCAGCCTGACAAAAGCAGTGTGAGTAGACAGTAGGATGATTCGATTGTCCAGAGAACAGCTAGTTCATGGATAGTTTCTAATAAAGCTGCTTTATTATACCACTAACACAGTACAACTTTCCATTTTAGAGATCCTCACTATCTCACAAGGTCTCTTCATAAATTGCCATTCAGTTCTGTCATTGCCTATCAGGTTTATGGTTTCCAGGAATGACTGCTTCCATTAAAAATAAGGGTTATTTTCAGAGTCCTAGTCTTGGGGCCCTTCCCTCTCTGAGACATGTCTAGACCATGTCAACACAAGCCGATGTTCAACCTGAGTGTCCAGTTGGCATCCCCATGTTTCAGAGGTGCCCAAGACTCAGCACATCTCAGGAGCGCACTGGTTTGAGGTGAGCTGCTGGCACTTACCTGCCCAGTCTGAAGAACAGGAGATGGACCTCCCTTGTGCTGTAGCTCCGACTTGGTTAGGTCTCCCCTAGGAAGCATGTCCCAAGGCTGTCCCACCATGACAGGTTGAACATACGGCCGCTTTCCTGAGGTGCTGCTGTCGTTGAAGCTGAGCCGTGGTGCAATGAGGAACGCAGAAGAATAAGCGTAACCACGCAAAAGCTGAAGTGCCTTTACAGGAAGTCTTGAAATTTCCCTGTATATTTTTCGGAAAAACATAAATTTCCCAGGAGCTGAGAAAAGAGCCTGGAGGTCCCTTCCTCCCTAGGTTGAAAAGTCAGGCTCCATCTTGCCTGTTCCCTTTTCCTGACCCCATTGATTTTCTGTCTTAACTCCACAGTGTCCCAACAGGAGAGTGAGCTGGTCTCCCATCCCCTTTTCTGCAACCTGACATGGAAAACAGTGGCCTTTATGGCTATATGGTACCTAAATGAGCACCGCAGGGGAGTGAAGTGTCCTAAATACTTCTGCAGTCCCATCCTTGGGGGGTTGCATCCTAGTTCTGAATCCTGCCCTGGCTGCAGGACACCTGTGATAGAGGCAGGGACTGAACCCGGATTAACTGCATCTCAGTGCAGGACTTCAACTGCTAAATACCATTTTCCGTTCCAAAGCATGTCCGCTCACGGCTTTCCAAGAGATAAATTAGATTTGCTGTTCACTACTGATGGCTGGCAGGGCTTAGAAATGTGAATTTCTCACACAGACAACAACAGATACCACGACTGCAGAGCCCTGGTAGGACGGTAAGACATTCCCCACCTCCAGGATTGCATTCGACCATTTATCACAGTAATACCCTTGAATTTAAATAGGAAAGAGACGTTGCCAGTACCTTCTGCAGGGAAGGCAAAAGGAGGCACCACCGACTTGTCAGAGGCTCAGCACGTAGCAGGGCTTCCTGAACAGCACTGGGAAGTGGGCTCTGCTCAACTGTATGCACATAATTCAGACTAAAACCACACAACCACTCTTTTGTGGGACCAACCGAACGACTTGAGAGTTTGATGAGTCGTGATTCAATTCGAAAGCGTCTGATAAGGTCAGTAACAGCGTCCTCTGCAGCCACATAGAGAAATCCCATCGCAGCCAAACACAGAAGTGCCATCCATGCTATTCCTCTTTCCTCACCAAGCGGATTAACAGATGGAAATTATTTCTATTCACTTGGAACTGGTAGAGGCGAGGAGAGGACAGTAACCTTTTAATGAGCTGTAGTTTTTTGATTGCTTATGAGGAAATGCAGGCAGAGGTCTCACAAACCAGTTAGAAAGCACTGATTAGTGAAACCTTATGGTTTAAGCAAATGAGGAATGTTTATTATTACTCTAAGGTGGCTTGCACCGAGACGAAAGTTTGAAAGACTAGTAACGCCTCTGGAAGAGGTGTCTTAAACTTGGCCAGCATGTAAGAGGACTAATATTACAAGTCTGTCACTATTTTGCTGTTGTAGCTGAACTGAAACAACAAGCTGCTCATTTTTTCAGCTCAGTCATGTTTCATCTGCACCTCCAGAAGGACAGTTCT